>NC_134483.1:95331308-95361308 GCF_040206685.1 Ascaphus truei | reverse complement strand
TTATCAAAAACCTCTTTGATAAAGCGTGGGATACCACTGGAAACGCGTCAGAGTGTTCTTTTTGGCTGTTACTATGCCCTAAAATAAATTTTTGCACCTAGGATATTTTGTGGTTTGCAGTTTCCAATCTTCAGCAGCAGCAGCAGATGCACCGCCGTTTTCCCTGTACTCTCTTCAATTGTTCCTTGGTAGGAGCACGCAGGACAGGACCAGGATATCCCCAAGGTCAGCAGTGAGTAATCCATTTACTTCATTTATGTGATCAGTCCCACACACGGTTACCTAGACCACCACATAAGACTTATCTATATGGCTAGTGGCATAATCTATGGGAGTGTGTTTAACATTGGACTATCTGGAATCCTGAGTCTTATGAACTGTCCTATGCTATGAAGATGTTTATATTTTTATATCATGATCAAACATTGCCTACTCCTGGTTAGCATCACAAGTGGGAATTAACCCTCCCCTTCCCTTTCATGGTTCCTCAGGGAGGCAGCACCAAAAGATAGGAGTCTGCTTCCAACCTTCCTAAAGAGTGGAAGTGTGTAACCTCTCCTCCCGGCTGGGAGTGGGAGGCCAGTCAGCCCCTCATGGGCTGGCTGGGCCAGAAAGATCTGAGGCTCTCCACTGCAAAGTACGCACCATCCAGAGATCTGGGATTCTCTGAGACCCCTGAAGCCGCTGTAAGACCACCTGCTGCAGTGATGCAATAAAGTCCTTTGTTTATTTATACCCCTGCCTGAATTCCAGTCTGTGGGCAGGGATGTATGAAAGTTTGTTTTACTGGGACTGCCTCCAGAAATCCTGGAGTCCACTGAAGCTGGAGGCGCTGAACACCAGAAAGAACATCAGAGGTCACAAAAGCCTGTCCTGGTCTCCATCCCATCGCAGACTGCTCAGCTCTCCTGGACCCTCACAGGTATGACACATCAGAACACCTTTTGGCTGAAGCAGTATCTCCCAGAAGGTGGGGGTACATGTGTTACAATTGGAGGCACTGCTGAGATCAGGACAGGCGTGTAGGACTTTAAAATCAGCAGCAACAGCAGGATGCAGCAGGGGGTAAATGGTGCAGAGAAAGGGGCCAGGGGCCCTGATGCTGTAACGTACGTGCTTGCCACAAACTGGTACCGGACCGCAGGGCTGAGGTGGGGCTGTATAAGCACCGACCTTAGGCCACGGAGTCAGGTCCATAGTGCAGATTCCATAGTCAGACATAGCCAGGCCAGGTTTGGAGAAAGTAGAGTTAACGTTATCCAGGCAGGGGTCAAGGCAGGCGGCACAGGAGCGGTGGTCGAGGAAAAAAGCCGAGGTAATCAACAAGAAATCTTGGGTGAAGGTACTTCAGCATAGGAGGCTAGAACCTTTAGAGAAGCCACTGCAGCGCAGATGCTTCAGCGAAGGTGCTGCAGTGCGTCAGGAAAAGGCCAGGAGTAAACTCCACTTGGAGGAAGCAGAGGTGCAGACACGCCACAGGAAACGCTGGGGAAACCAGCATAGCCGCTTCAGGCGAAGACTGCCAGGAACGAGGAAGCAGCGCCGAGGCTACTATGCAAGAAGCCCTAGGCAGCAGGGGACTAGGCGCAGGATACAAGGCACGAGGAGGCCTAGCAGGCCAAACAGAGAGTCTGTGACAAGCACAGTTACTTGCTACTTGGATTGCAAAGTCTATGTCCAGCAACTTCCTGGGGGCGGGGCAGTCACTAAATAGCACAGGAGGCCAATCAGGCCAGAGCTGCACAGGAGGCAGCAAGAGGCAGGTGATTGCAGAACCAGGGAATAGTTTGTCTGGAACCTGCAAAGCTCCGGATGGATGGGCTCCAGCCAAACCCAGGAGTGGATTCCTGACAGATGCTACCCCAGTGATCCTTGGGCACCCATATCATATCCCAGAAGGATGACTTTTCTCCCTGAGGCGACACCAGGGAGGGGGATAACCTTCATATTTCTCCTTTTGAAAGGTTGGAAAGTTGGGTCCAGGGAACTTGTATGGTGCTGAAGGACCCTGGGAACCCGTTACTCAAAATAGCATGACGTACTGTGCGGAAATCGCACCAGGATCAGTGTCTCTGGGAGCGTGACCCCTATGTTTCTATTCAATATAGAGGTGACTCCCCGATAGGATGTTTCCGGGGAGCGCCCTAGCTCTAGCCACATTCATCCTACTGCAAAAGGGGTGAAAAGTTGGGGCCAGGGAACTTGCATGGTGCTGAAGAACCCTGGGTACCCGTTACTCAAAATAGCACGACATACTGTGCTGTGGGGGAGTCACACGAGGATCAGTATCCTGTAAGCATGACCCCCACCCTTCTGTTAGTTCCAAGATAATGTTTCTGGGGGCCCCCAATAGGAAAATTATCCTGAGAGCGTGTACACCATCTCTGCCACAAAACCAGAGAATTGTGCATTTGGACTGTACTGTGGACTTTAATATAAAAATATATGGATTATTCTAAAATGCTGCCACAGCGTGGTTGCCTGTTCTCAATTTTCCAAAATGGTGCTCCCACCAAGAGGAGTTTACCGCATGGTTTGCAAACATTAAGTTGCAAGCTTTTGCAAAATACAAGTTGCATTCTGTCGGCGCCAAACTCTGATGCCACCCACTCAAATGACTGGCTCAGCCGGAGCCAGGTCCTCCTTCAACCCATACAGCCCTGCCCCTAATTCCACCCAGGGGAGGGGCTACTTACTATCAGCCACTCAGATCCTGCCTTGTGCTGGGAGGAGTTTTCAGTTGCTGCGCAATTGTTTCATTCATCTTGGAGCTGAGCAACAGTGAAGAGTAAAAATACAGCCTCTGCTAACTCTATAAAATAAATAAATGTTACAGGTGTTTTTCCTTCTTGGTGCTCACCCTCTGTTGACCCCGGTGTCTCAATGCTGGATCCATGTAAGTATAGTAAATGTTGAAAATAGAGGACGCACACAGGAGACTTAAAGTTGAGTGCAAAGACTTCTGTTGTAGTATCAGGTGTATGGTTTGAGGAAAGGATAGGGTTGTCCTGAAATGTCACTGTATATACCTGCTCTGATGTACTGAATACAACAGAAGTCTTTGCACTCAACTTTAAGTCTCCTATGTGCTTCGTCTATTTTCAACATTTACAATATAAGGGACCAATCCAGCTAAAATGCATTATTGTCTTCAATGATACTTCCTATGGAGTCTTGTAGGCTGTCGCGCTCCTATCTCTGTTGTGATGTTACAGGGTCCACGATACCAAAAGGAACAACTGAAAGACTGGAGTGACGTGTAAAAAAAATACTTAGTATTCATGTAGATCATTATAGAATACAATTTTAAAAAGGCATTAGTAAGGGGTTGGAAGGAGTCTTATGGCCAAGCACCACTTAGTAAATATGGCCCAAAATGTGCATTAGCCCAAATTTGTGGACTACCATAGCTGTTTACAATATTTCAATGATTTACCACTGTATGACTGTATTATATATGTTTTGGGTATGATAATCTGTACAACAGCCTGCATCTGCTCATGTGTAATGTGTGGGCAGTGCCGTATTTGGAAAACAAATGGTGTCAGATACAAGTACTCATGGTGCATTTGCTTCCCCTGGAATTTTGGCCACCTAGCAATGCACATCGCTTATTATGGTCAGGAAAGCTTGAGCACTAGCAACATGAATGTAATTAGAAAATACACTCGGGGCATGTAGATCACTTCCTATTTATTTGTGCCAGGGGTATAATCCTAGTGAGCCAACTTGGAGATTAAATGCTCTAGCTCTTATTAGATGCTGTGCTTGAAGAGAGAAACATTTAGCAGTTATTAAATCCTGAAGATTTAACAGCATGGCATACTGCTCCCACAGCATTAAAACTGTTAGAGTTCTGTGCGAGGCTTGTTTAAGCAATCGACACTTCATATTGTTTCCTTTCCTGTATTGTTACAGGAAAAACATGTCTATATTGAACATGTACTGGAGGTGCAAATTTGCTGAGAATGTATTTCCAGTACACCACATTGAAGTACTCTCACTTTCTGTAACTACTGTTTAAGCCTCTCGCTGCCAGAGATGCCACCAATCCCTGTGGCATTGAAGGGGTATAATTATGAATTATTGTAGCTGTGCACACCTGACAATGAGTAATGTAAACCCTAAAATGCTGAGGTTGCATCACTGATTATTTACATCATTGGCCAATGTATCATTTGACTATTGAACAACGCTCAGAAATCCGACGTACTGTATGTATCTCAACGTCACTACCTAATAAAATCATTTGAAGACCAGAAAGCTGTAAGTGGCAAAATAGTTGCTGCTGTAATATATTCAGACTTTTGTTTGGCGTAGAAGGTCTTTTATTAAACACTTGTACTGTGTAGCCTTTCATTGACTAACTTATAAGGGAAGGATACAGTGTATACATATATACTTTTTTGGCATGTATGTTTTATTAGAGTTACATGAGCTGTCAAAAAAACACAAGTCTCGCTTTCAGATTCTATAGTGGTCTTAAAACAATAACACATAACCTAAAAAGCATGTTCATATTCCCTTTAGGCTTGTACTGTATGCTTAATACAACTCTGCAGTACATAAATATTTGGGCAATACACTGTCTTGGGGGGTGGGAGGGATGACTTTGATGGAATCAGATAAATAACTCCTGAAATGTGTTATACAGTTTGAAAATAAAGAACAGACAATTTCTTTGATAAACTTTGAGTGGAGACATACCTGATGGACATTTGTCTCACATGGCAAGTAGGGGTCTATCTGCAAATCTCACGATATTCTTGAAGTGTCATTCCTCCTCTTAATATGTCTGAAATAATAATATATATATATATATATATATATATATATATTAAATATAGAAAGTGCATACATTCCAAGGTTTAGTGGTTTATCTGATGTGCAGTTCGACTGCAACACAGTTCATAAGTGCCGGAGGAAATGCTAACAAATGAACAAAGTGAGCAAGTAAGCAAGCAGAATTTTAATGGTGCTTGGATCTAGAACTCTCAAACATCATTCTGCTGTATGTCTTTGATCTTGACTGTTGTGAGGGGAATATGGGAGAAAGTTAACTGGGCATACAATGAAGTTTCTTACACAGATATATCTATGCCGCTATTCTGTCTACTTAACCATATACAGTTAAAACTTTGATCTCGCTTGGTAGAGGGAGTAGAGAAAGAAAATATACAGTAATCAAGCTTTTCATTACATTACAGTGGACTCTCTGAGATTATCGGTGGCTCGTACCAGATGCTGTTTCTGGGACTGCAATTTCTTGTAAATTCGCATAAATGCTGGATTAGGAGGAAAGATTCAAGACAGGACCGGTGCAACCACTAGGCGATGTAGGCAGTTGTCTAAGGTGGCGGGAGTGGAGGGTGAAGATGGACGACGGGTGATGGCAATGAAGCAGGGCAGAGGCAGCCAGCGGTAGAGATAGGCGGTGGCAGAACAGGAAGACAGAGGACCGTGGGGCATGAGCAGGGGGGCGGCAAAGGAGGATGGCCTGGAGGAGCACACCCCACTCCTATGGTCCTCTGTCTTCCTCTTTCACCACCGTCCATGTGAGAGAAGAGGATGAGGGGGTGAGAGAAGAGGAAGAGGGGGGTGAGAGAAGAGGAGGAGGGGGTAAGAGGAGGAGGAGGTGAGAGTAAGGAGGAGGAGGAGCGGGTGAGAATAGTAGGAGGGGGAATGAGAGGAGATGGGGATGAGAGAGGAGATGGGGGGGTAAGAGAAGGAGATGAGAAAGGATGAGGGGGGGGGGGGGGTGAGAGAGAGGGACTACTGTGTAATGTTTAAAGGAAAATCCAAAAGGGGAGGAGGGGCTGAAGATTTGCCTAGGGTGCTGAATACCCTTGCACTGACCCTGATTCAAGATTATTAGTCTCTTTGGGTAGGTAAGTAGGAATTTACCCCAGGGTAATGCAGTTGATCTGGTCTACCTTAAACTTTGCAAAGGCTTTTGATATGGTGTCACACGAGGTTAGTGTACAAAATAAAGCAAATTGGACTCGGTAAAAATATTTGCACCTAGATTGAAAACTGGTTGAAAGATAGACAACAGAAAATTGTCGTAAATGGAATTTTTCAGGTTGGGCTGAAGTTGTGAGTGGAGTACCTCAGGGATCGGTACTGGGACCCTTGCTTTTTAACTTTTTTATTCATTACCGTGACGTTGGCACAGAGAGCGAAGTCTCCATCTTTGCTCTACTATGTAATGTTTTCTATTTTCATGGCTGCAAGAGTCGCTCCTCTGGTCCTTTTTGGAAAGAATTGAACTTGCAAGACTTCTGAAACGGTCTCCCACCAAGGGTTGAGTGTGCTTGCTAAGCCCCTTTATTGATTTGCACCTTATAGATCACCATAGATTGTCACTTACATTGTGTTATTTATGCACTGTCACTTATATGAGTTTATTTGCACTTAATTATATGTATTAAGCTCTGGGTTTTTGTTAGAGCGCTTTTGAGCACCTTTTTCTCACCGTTAAATGAAGACAGGTAACCAAGTACTTCAGGAACAAAAAGGCTTTATTAGAACACACAAAAAAGGGATGTATCAGTAGGGAACAGTCCTCGCACGCATTTCATGCAAGTGTTTCACTTTCTCAAGGAGAATTCTCCTTGAGAAAGTGCAACACTTGCGTGAAACGCGTGGGAGGACTGTTCCCTACTGATACATCCCTTTTTTGTATGTTCTAATAAAGCCTTTTTGTTCCTGAAGTACCTGGTTACCTATCTTCATTTAACCGTGGACAGCATGTGAGTGCCCTGATTGTTTTTTGTACTTATCTCTATCTGCCCTTATTTCGGCGGCACCTGGAAGAAGGGGCGGAGGGAGAAGGAGGATTCAACGATCAACGGAGGAGAAACTCGGATCGGGACAGACAGCAGCGGGACTTGGAGTACAACGAGAGGTTACATATATGAGGTAAGAAGATTCATATGCTTATACCTCTAGTACCTATCACTCTGTCCCTACATGCTGTATTTATTGGTGTGATCCAGCCCATGTGAGCTTAGCCAGTATATTGCTAATCTCATGATACACGGCTCACCGACGGAGAATATACCCTCCCCCCGCTCCACCCCTCTCTGATCCACACAAGCTACAGGCTTATGAATACGCATTCCAGAGCGCAAGGCGGCGCCTTCTCTCACTTAATACAGATAAATGTAAGGCTATGCATTTGGGAAACAAGAATAAACAGGCGACTTACAAATTAAATGGGAATACATTTGGAGAATCCTTGGTGGAGAAGGATTTAGGAGTCCTTGTAGACAGCAGGCTTAGCAATATTTTTGGTGGATAGTTATACCTTCTCCCCTGGATTGTATGCTGGAGTTCTCCATCGATGCCGATCCGCCTGTTTTTTCTGCATGGAAGCTGCTTTCTTGAGATTCTCTTGAATCCTTTCCCATGAGTTCTGTAGTTGCAGTATCCTGGTTTCAGCTGCTGGCACCCCGGATCTCGGTCTGTAGTGGGAAGAACTGAAGGATGAAAGCCATAATTGATTTAAAAAAATTGTGAGTCCATAGTTGACTGACTCCGTAAATTTTGTGAGAGAACTTGGCCCAAGGCAAAAGATCCGTCCAGTTGTCCTGGGTATCTGAAGTAAAGCATCGGATGAATTGTTGTAGCGATTGGTTAGTCCGTTCTGTCTGACCATTGGTCTTGGGTTGATAACCAGAAGAGAAATGGAGAGAGATCCCCAATTATTGGCAAAAGGAGCACCAAAATGTAGAAATAAATTGGGACCCACAATCCGAGACAATAACTTGGGGTACCCCATGGAGACGAAAAATTTATTTGATGAATACCTCTGATAGTTTGGGGTCATTAGGCAGTCCCTTAAGGGGAATAAAATGGGCTTGCTTGGAGAATCGGTCAACCACCATCAGGATGGTATTCATACCTTTGGATATCGGTAATTCCACGATGAAATCCATGGATAGGTGGGCCCATGGCCGATCTGAAATCGGAAGAGGCTGGTGCAACCCTGTGGGTCTGTTACGAGGAGTCTTATTTTGAGCACATGTAGGGCACGTAGTGACAAATTCCTTGATCTCCCTCCGCATTCCCGGCCACCAAAAGGTCCGTTCTAGCAGGTCAATGGTTCTTCTAGTTCCTGGGTGTCTGGAGCTCTTGGAGGAATGACCCCATTCCAGTACCTTCCTACGATATGGGAGAGAAGACTAGGAGCACAGCAAAAAAGGGGGAGAACTGGAGGTCAATGAAAAAATAACAAAAATTTATTGAGACATAACCTAGATAAAAAGAGAAAACTCTAACGCGTTTGATAAAGCGCCCCTGGCGAGAAACGCATTAGAGGTTTCTCTTTTTAACTAGGTTATGTCTCAATAAATTTTTGTTATTTTTTCATTGGCCCCCAGTTCTCCCCCTTTTTTGCTGTGCTCCTAGTCTTCTCTCCCATCTGTTCCTGCTTACCTGTGGATGCACGCTGCTGATACCGGAGATTTCTGATTTACCTGGGATTGGATTTGTGAGTACGCCGCCCATTGACTGTTCACTGCTGATTCATCACTAGGGGTAGTCTGGTTGAAGTTGCGGGGGTCTGTTGGTTCCCATCGGGGGACCTCACGATCGCCGTACCCAGCTGTTCCCCATTATATGTGATTGCCTTGAGGGCTTACATTACTACAATAGCAGCTTTCCCTGAATTATAGGTTTCGGACTCCGGTATGACAAGGGTTATATATGATGCCTCCGTGTGATGCACGCTGGTCTTAAGGGCTAGTAGCGCCGTGCTTTGAGGTTTACTCCTCTATTCTGCCTTCCTACGCTATGCAGGTGCAGTGAAAATGCTTCCTTCTGGGACTTCGAGACCCTCAGGAATATCGGACTGACTTTGAACGATGTTCTCCAAAGAATCAAAGGTATTAGCAGAGATTATGCATGATGGGGGAAGTATAGTCTCCTCTCGGTCTTCAGCCTTGTCTTCCACTAGGAATTGATGGAAGAGGGCGTCTGCCTTCACGTTCTTTGAGCCTGGTAGATATGAAATAATAAAATTAAACAGAGAAAAAAAAAGTGACCATCGTGCATGTCGTGACCCCAACCGACGAGCGCCTTCAATGTATAGGAGATTTTTGTGATCCGTAAGTATGGTGACTGGATTTTCAGTGCCCCCGAGCAGATGCCTCCATTCTTCTAAAGCCATTTTGATGGCCAGGGGTTCCCGATTTCCTACATCATAGTTTTGTTCGGCAGAAGAAAATTTATTGGAGAAGAAAGCGCATGGGTGAAGTTTGGCCTGAGATGTCTTCCTCTGGGACAATACTGCTCCGGCCGCGACATCAGATGCATCCACTTCAAGAGTGAAGGGTAAACCAGGGTCCGGGTGCACTGGAACAGGAGCTGATATGAAGGCTGTTTTCAGTCTCTCGAATGCTTGAATAGCAGTAGGAGACCATAAAGCGGGATTAGCACCTTTCTGTGTTAAGGCCGTAATGGACGCTACTACGGAGGAGAAGTTCTTTAATGAATCTTCGGTAGTAGTTGGCGAAGCCTAGGAAGCGTTGTTCGGCTTTTATGGATGGTAAGATAAAAAGATAATTACTGGCTGTGCAGGAGCAGGGCTAGAGTCCTGTAGGAACACGCCTGTACTTATTTTAGCAACAAGAACAGCATTTCGTCACTTCTCCCTCAGTGGAGGGGAAAAAATTACAACAGGGCAGGACAGAGGAGAAGAAGACAAGAACAAGGCCTAAGACAACTACAGGTACTGATGGGAGACAAACAGACCAGGGGACAGAGAGAGAGAGAGACAAACAGACCAGTTGGGGGTGTGGGGGGGAGAGAGAAACAGCCAGACAAGGGGGACAAAGGGAGACAGTCAGACACATAAAAGGGCACAGAGAAAGAAATTCAAACAGATAGAGAGGGTGGCACATAGAGGGAGAAGCAGACAAAGGTACACAGGGAGAGAGACAGACAAGGGGGCAGAGAGTGAGACAGACACGTGGGCACAGCCGAGAGAAAAGCAGACAAAGGGGCTTTCAGGGTCTCCCAGACATCCTGCTCCTAGCCATAGTTCCTGTCTCTGTCCACAGGGAGTGCTGCTGGTTTCGGTCTGCTCTGTGTTTCCTCTGTCTGTCTGTCTCCTTTTGTTGCTCCTGTCCTCTGTCCTTATAGTTCCTGTTTCCTGTTCCTCCCTTGCCTTTGTTTTGTTGTCAAACTCCTTATGCCAATGCCGTGCTTCTGTCACTGCTTCTGTTCTTGTTCCGTTTTGGAGTCCTGTACATTAATAAAGGCCCTTGCTGTTAATCTGGCTTGTCCCTGTTTGTTCCCTAGTCTCAGTCCCTGTTCCCTAGTATAAGTTCCTGCTCCCTTGCCCTGCTTTAGCCTTCCTGTTGCTGAACCCTGCATGTGACCCCAACAATCCTGCTTGCTGCCTGCCACCAAACCCTGCCTGTGACCTCGACCACACTACCTGCCTCCTGCCTCTGACCTCAGCCTGTGCCCCCAACAATCCTTGCCTCCCCTGCTGTTCCGGCCAACAAGGTCCTACCCGCTCCAGGAGTCCCCGTGACAGGGGCACAGGAAAGAGACAGACAAGGGGCACAGTGAGGATGACACACAGACGAGGGGCAGAGAGAAAGAGAGATAAACAGACAAGTGGAGACAGAGAGGGACAGACAAATGAGCACAGGGAGTGAGACACAAAGTGTACATTTGTTTGTGTATGTATAGGGGTGTGTGCGTATATATTTATATACATATATACACACATACATGCTGTATATATATCTATATACGTATATATATATATATATAGATATAGATATAGATATAGATATAGATATATGTAAACAAGAACAATAAAGTAGCGCTATAATATGCTTCCTAGATGTGTGTGTTCCTAGATAATGGCATATAATGAATGTGCCCTGTGTGGAAAATAAAAAGGGCTGGGTATAATAAGTACTTACATAATTAAAAGATAGCCTGAATTATACAACACATATCAAACAAAATAACAAATTAAATACTGATAATAAAATATATTCAAACCAAACGACGAAAAGCTGTAGAAGTGTCCAATGTCAGATATAGTAGTGAATCCAGACTGGAGCAAGCTGTAGCTTCGATGATGATGTTGCCACATCAAGAATACCTAAAAGAAAAAAGAAAGTAAAAGAAGCGCAATCAACCTAAAGCGTGATACTGTATGGGATATTTAATAATACAAAAAATAAAAAAAGAGGTCTCTTGGATTTGCACTCACAAGAGGACAAATATAAACAGCATTTATGAGATAGAATCTCAATGGTGGTGACATCACTATCAGCGTAAACAGCAGTCCGGTCGCTGGTAGGACAATAATCACCAGTCTGATGTGTAGTACAGGTTAGGAAGGCATGCACACTGCAACTCTCCTGATCACTGGCAGGCACCTGGGAACTCAACCATAGGGAACTGCAGACGCGGTCCAGAACGACTTTTCACCCACCGCACACCAACTGTCACCGATACCCCCAAATATCCCTAAACCTATGTACAGGCTTCCAGTGATACCTGACTGGCGGTGCCCCTGGTGTCCATGCTGATGGGACAGGGCACTACCTGGGTGATGAGGCAAGCGAGGTCATTGTGCAACTTACAGGTAAGCCGTGAAGATGCTGATGTTGCCAGGCAGTGTGGTGAGCTCCAGGTCCGAGCAGTCCACCCTCAGCAGCATACCATCCTGTTTGCAGTGACAGGGGGCAGGGCAGCTACGGTGCTGCTGCTGCTTCCGTGGCCGAGCCACGTTGACAAGCTGCAGGCTGCACAACACAGAGCACACGAGCAGGCTGGTCCGGGAGGTGTCCATGGTGCCGATCAGAGCCTGGATCCCGCGGGAGGTGCTGCCGGCACCCCCCTCCTCCTCGGCATCAAATGACTCCAGGGGTCACATGACGTCGTGTTGCCATGGTGACATCACATGATACCACGGGGTCATTTGATGCCGCAGCTGAGGAGGAGGGGGAGGGCGCCAGCAGCAAGAGCACAGAATCAGTAAGGTAGGAGATCTTCTGCTTAAATCGGGAGCCACACTCAAACCGCGTTTTAAGTGGATCTGCTTTATGCTAGGTGATAATGGTTGAAAGGCAGGGTTGCAGACCTGTCTAAGACATGTGAATGTGCTCACAAGTGATATTCTTTATTGGCTACTAGCTGATATACCCGGCCTTGCCCGGGCGTGGAAGGGCAGAGGGCATGGAGTGGAAGGGCGGGGGGGAGGGGCGTGGAAGGGGGGGGGCAAGGGGTGTGGAAGGGCGGTGAGGGCAAAGGGCAGGGGGGCAAAGGGCAGGGAGGGGCAGGGGCAAAGGGCAGGGGGGGGGCAAAGGGCAGGGAGGGGTGGGGGGCAAAGGGCAGGGAGGGGCGGGGGG
Source organism: Ascaphus truei (assembly GCF_040206685.1). Taxonomy (NCBI): domain Eukaryota; kingdom Metazoa; phylum Chordata; class Amphibia; order Anura; family Ascaphidae; genus Ascaphus; species Ascaphus truei. The sequence continues at coordinate 95,348,925 of NC_134483.1, read as the reverse complement.
CAAAGGGCAGGGAGGGGCAAAGGGCAGGGGGGCAGGGAAGGGTGGGGGGGCAAAGGGTAGGGGGGCAGGGAGGGGCGGGGGCAAAGGGCAGGGAGGGGCAAAGGGCAGGGAGGGTAGGAGGGGCAAAGGGCAGGGGGAGTCAGGGACGCGTTAAATAACCCATTCCCCTGCGTTTACTCACCTTGCACATGGCCGCACTCCTCTTCGTCCGGGTACCGGCCGCCCTCCTCCTCCACCTCGGGCTCCTCAGCGGAGAGGCTGAGACGCTCCGGTGAGGAGGTGGTGTGCCTTTCATGGGGAGAGGCAGAGACAGCCGGAGGAGCGCCCTCGGGGACGGGGAGCGGCCTGTGTGAGGGGAGAGCCGCACAGTGCGTGCTCTGTGTGTGTGTGGGGGGGGGGGTGAGCGGGTGGGGGGTGAGGGAGAGCATCGGGTGAGGGAGTGGCCTATGGGTGGTGAGAGCCGTGGTGAGGTGAGAGTCCCCCGCTGTGTCCCGGGCGCTCGCTCCGCTCCCCCGCTGACTGTAGCGGCGCCGGGGAGAGGAGGAGGTGCGCGCGGGTCCCGATGAGCGCCGCGCACTACGGCTGTGATGAGTTGGATTGCAGGCTGATGTTCGGGGAGGAAGCGGCGGAGCCTCCGGGACCGGTGGGTAAGAGACCGGGAGATGTGCTGATAACATTGTGAGCCCCACCCCCCGGGTTATACATGCTGTTAATGTATGTAACACCCCCCCCTACCCCAAAATAAGTGTGTGTGTGTGTGTGTGTGTGTGTGTGTGTGTGTGTGTGTGTGTGTGTGTGTGTGTGTGTGTGTGTGTGTGTGTGTGTGTGTGTGTGTGTGTGTGTTGGACCTTTGGCCCGTCACTCAGCCTCAGGCCAATGAGAGCTGTGCGGGGGTGGGCGGGCCAAGGGAGCAATCTCATTGGCCTGAGGGACACAGGCCAGGCAGACAGACATGCAGTGCTTTCAGAAATATATATAGTAAGATATGCTAACGGTGGAGGTTTTTTGTTGCCTTTTTCACCCACCATAACTTAAAATGTAATGGCATGTATAGTGCTTGACCAATTATGAAAGATGCTACTTGCCAGACAAAAAAGGGACTCGTCCCTCCCGCCCCCCATCTGTGCTGCTACATGGTGTCAATCCTCTTCTCCTGCTGCCACATGGCCACTGTCTAACGCCTCTGCTGCCCTGTTCCACTGACATGGTGGTCCTTGGTCCACGTCCCGCTGCCAGCTGTCTTCCTCCTGTGCCGCTCCTGTGGTCTTCAGATGTCCTTTTCTGTCGCCGGCCACCCTACTCACCAGCTGCTAAAATCAACTCACCACGGGCAAGCATGTGAGTGTATTTGTCGAACCCTGTAGATGTATGTATATATATATATATATATATATATATATATATAGGAACAGTTATAAAGACAGCGCCCCTTTTTCAGTACACCCAAATTGCTGCCACTCCGGTGACGTGTGCCAAAATGTTGCACCAAATATCAATAGTGATTATGATGTTTGCATGAACCAACTAGTGCTTGTCTATTACTAATTGATTATTAATATATATAAAAACAACATAAATCAAACAAAAAATGATGGAAAAAATGTGCAAAAATATATGCAGATAAAAATAATCTGTTGAACATAAAAAATAGCATAAAAATACAAAAATTAGAACTATAAAAATTGATACTTAAGTCCAAATAAAGTCCATGAGTAAATACAACAAAGGTCCAGGCTGCTTCTTCTTGGGTTCACCAAGTTCCCATAGTACCTATTAGAAAAAAGAAAAGAGAAAAAGCGCCCGATCCTTGTGTAAAATCAGATTGACATTTTAATAAACCATGGACAAGACAATTGCACACTTACAATTAGTCTGATTAAAATAAGCATTTTATGGGACCTGCCCATGCACCAAACGAAGACTTCACAGTCACCTCCGCTCTGTAATCTCACGATCAGTTTGGGGACCCAGCAATTGAGAACGCCGTTTTCTCCAAGGTGTGTATATAACAGACATCCGTCAGGAGCTTCTCAGCAGCGTGCGTCCGCCATTACTCCCACACATGTGGTGCTGGATACCGGAAGGACTTTCCTTGTATTTCCTTGGTCTCTCTCTGGTGCCGAAGGCAGGTCAGCCACCGTAGTTTCAATGCAAACCGTCCCTACGCGTTTCTTCCGCCTTTGCGGATTTCATCAGGGGATGGACACCAAAGGGGCTATCTGATGTTAAATAGTCCCTCACGTAAATGAGCATAATATGACTCACAGGTGTGTTTAGTACTATAGGTGTCATTAAATCAAATTGATATCCGGTGCACTATAATTGAGAGCTCTACTACCTTTAAACTCAACAGAATTTAAAACGTTATTACATTTGATAACAGCAAACGAGGATACTGCTGCTGATGGAATAATTGGCCAAGTTAAATGCAAATTACATACTAACATGAACAGGATATGAACATGAATTAGAACTTGTTCCAGCTTTTGTGTACTTAAATTAAAGAAATATAAAGAATATATACAAAATATAATCAAATTAAATATTGAATAAATGATAATGATAATAATATTCAAAATGTACTACTTTTTACCTATGTCAAACTTCTTTTGGACATAAACAAATTCATTTGAACATAAACAAATTCATTTTTTTTTTTTTTTTTTTTCCCTTAAGCAAAATAGAGCTTCGCTTAATTCTTCCATTACTCAATATAATAGTCCAATACAGACGTTTATAAATATAATTCATTCCTTATATAGGTACTGTACTTAGTATTAGTAATAGTATCAATGTTGGTTGTTACACGGATATATTTATATAACATGTTTTGGGTGGTCATAATTCAGGTCCCCCTTTTCCCTTATGCTAGAATAATTTTTGCCCCCAATATATCCATAGGGATCCTTCTTTCCATTAATTTCTCTATAAGGATATAGACAAGATTAATCAGGAACATTTGCAATTTGTTCAATCAGGACTTCAAAGACCTAAAATTTGGGTTACATTTAAACTAAAGCCATATAGATATATTTGGCTTAACTCTTGCTATCATTAATCACTGTTTCATCTCTTCTTTCCAGTTCACATATAGAGAGACACATAAAATGATTCTCTCTTTTTTAAGCTTAAGTATGCATTTATTCATTTTTAATCAGTGAATAAACCTCAGTGTGAAGTGTACCTGAACAATAAAGCGGAATATTAAAAAGGGGGTGGGTAAAATATAGGGTAAATAACCACACTGATACCAATAGGCTCTCAGTCACACAACCAACAAATGTATAGTTAATGAGTGACGACAAAACGGGATAGTGGATATGAGCCACAAACCATAGATCTGTTATGTGTTCGCATGGCTGGCTAAAAAGCTCAGCAAATAGAGGGTGTGACTCTTGGCAGGTAATGATGTTAGTTATCAGTCTAACAGATTGTGAGCATACCAATGTATCATACCTTCCTCATGGAGATATCTCAAAATGGATACACACTGTATGTCCATAGATGTATAAGGGTGGTGAGAGGGAAGCTAGGATGCTTCTATTGGAACGTCAAATCCCACCTCAACAAATAAATGTCCATCGGTATGCCTTATGTCTGGACAACAAGGCAGACAGTACACGTCTGTCAAGATGTCTCTATTGACATATAAGGAAATCTCTGAAGGTAATACTCATAAAGGTGGTACCACAATATTGAAAGCAGGTAAGTAGAGTACTATGTGCCCAGATAGGTGTCCCATGAACGCATATCCTGCCTGTGTTAGTACACAGCACAGCTACACAGATGGTTAACCAATGTATAAAGTGGGTGTGTATTAGTTACAGGGCCGCGAGTCGGACAGGTTGGCAGACTAGTATTGTCTGACAAGATGTCACTAGCGACAACGTCTTATGCCCAGAGACCTGAGTCAGGTCCCACTTAATGAGCCATATGGCTGTATATTCATTGCATAAAGAGCACCTTGTATGCTCAAGACGGAACCATCTGCTAAAAAATATATATAATATCTCCAGATGGGGTGATAAACCCGTTATGTCATAGTTTAAGAAGCAGTGAAAATAGAGATAACATACACACTGCGTGGCTGGACAAAGTAGCAGGCTGGAAGCGTCTGATACTATGTCTAAGTGTCACGACTTACACTGCGCTGCTAATGATTCAGTGGGTAAACATAAACTACCCTCGGCACTTAACGCGCCTTACAACCCCCTCCTGAGTATACAGACAAGTTCAATCTGTATACCGTATCTTCTCCAAACGTAGGAGATAGAAAACAAAGTTTGGTATAAAGTCAATAAGCGTGGGTGGCGGACAGGTAGTCTCTGTTGCCGCTCCCACTTTGTTTTCTATCTCCTACGTTTGGAGAAGATACGGTATACAGATTGAACTTGTCTGTATACTGGCCTCGTGTTCTATGGCTGTTTCATAGATGACATCATTATCATTTGGGAGGGAGAGGATGCTGCTTTTCGGAACATTTTGGGGTCCTTAGATGCTAACGAGTTGGGTCTGAAGTTCACCTTTGATGTCAGCTCCAGTTCTATCATATTCTTGGACTTAGAATTATCTACGGACATTGAGCTTAATATTGCCACTAAGATGCATTTTAAGCCGATGTCCATCAACAATTATGTTCATGCCTCTAATAATCACAAAGATCATTGGTTAAAAAATATACCTGGGGGACAGTTTCATCGTATGAAGAGAAACTGCTCTCGGGATATTGATTTTATTGTTCAGTCAGACATCTTGAGTAAAAAAATTAAGGGGTATGACCGTAAACTTGTTGCTGAGTCCTTCAGTAGAGTTCAAATGCTTGTGAGATCTGATCTTCTGTCCAAATCCAAAGCCGAAAGAACATCTACCACCAGTGGAAAATACAAATCTTTGCCAGGCATTTCATCTTTCTCTAGGACACCTAGGTTCATCACAACATTCAGCCAGTCATCCAAGTCTATTTAGGCCATTCTGAATAGACATTGGGGATTGCTTAAATGTGATCCACATCTGGGGCCCGTGTTACCCAATAAGGCATCTATATTATATAGTAAAGCAAGGAACCTCAAGGGGCTCCTTGCACCTAGTAAAATTAAACAATTTGGTCCATCTATTGCTATTGCCTCATCGGGGTCATTCGGGAATTCTAGATGTGGATGTAGTCGTTGCATCACTTGCAAATACATAGTCACAGAATCATCATTTACTTCTTTCACAAAAAGGGAAAAATTATAGAATCAAAAGCAATATTAATTGTTTAAGTACCTTTATTATCTATATGCTTACATGCAGCTGAAGATACCAATAAGTAGGCCACACATTTTTCCTTTAAGCACTCGTTTCTTAGAGCACAGGCGTAATGTAATCAATGGCAATTGTGTTCATAGTGTTTCCAGACACTTTCATTCTATGCACAATAAAGATCCAGTATCTTTAAGGACTATTGGTCTAGAATACATCTCGCCCCTCATTTTGGGGGACAATAGATTTAAATCTCTGTGCAAAAGAGAAACTTATTGGATCTGGCAGTTGGGCACTTTGGCCCTTTGTGGATTCAATGGGTGCTTGGACACCAGCACGATAGTATAGATTCTGGTTCATCGGTTGTCCTTCTTCCTCCTTCTGCGACTACTCCATCAAGACAGTTTGAAAGCCCATGTTATTTCGTGTTGCTCTGTCTTGTCCTCCCTGTTATTTAGTCCCACGTTTTTGTTCAATAATATATTTTTATCTAATACGAAATATTTCACCAATTATGCACAAAATATAAAAATATATACATATGTTTATTATTTATATATATATATATATATATATATATATATATATATATATATATATATATATATATATGAAAAAATCATCTCAGTTGGCACACTGTAAACATTAGTAAGATGCTGATGCTAGCCCCATATGCACATGTAAAAAGTAGATTTTACCAGATTGGAGTCCGGAAAAAACGAGACAGCACACAGTCCAGTAGTTCCAATGAAGTTGTATTCAAAGTAACATGGCACCACCACTGGACTGTGTGCTGTCTCGTTTTTTCCGGACTCCAATCTGGTAAATTCTACTTTTTTTATATATATATATATATATATATATATATATATATATATATATATATATATACACATATACACACACACACAAACATACTACACACATTCCTTTTAAGGATATATACGTAGCCTCTGCTACAAATATTTGTTTACTGTGGACAATGCAGAATGAATCTGCTCCACCTATCACATAATGCGATGAGGAATGAGACACTGCGATCTGCCCCTGTCCATCACAGATGGTGAAAGAGGAGGCTTGTAGGAGACTGCTAGCCAAGGAGAGAGAAAGTGAGAGACAGCAGCAGAAACCCATCCCTTTCCCGCAACATTTGAGTATCCTTTCTGTATTACACATACACACACACCTCACAAATGTTTCACCCTTAACCAAAGCTGTACTTGTCAATATTCCAATCAGATGGTATAGTTATGGAATATATAGAGTCACTGAAGATGTAAAACAGCAAATCAGACTGTATTAAATGTCTGGAAAGACTTCAAAATTGGTTACCGGACTGTAAAATATATCCTGTCCAAATTCAACAAACACGTATTTGTGTTATTTGGTCTTTTATTTCCTGTTTTTGTTCATCAACCATATTTTTTGTGAGTGAACATTGTCTTTGTTGTTTTAATACATTTTCCCCCATTTTATGGACTTCCTATTTTTGGAATGTGCACATCTCTTTTCTGTTTATTGTGAGATTATATATATATACCAAAGTTAAGCATAGAGTGTATTCTTTAAGAGTAAGGGACACCAGGTTACGGTTGCCCAGGGGTCATAAAGTAGCGGTTAATATATACACAAGTCTCCTCTGGGGTTTTTTCAAGGGGTACAAGTATGGTGTACTGAGAGAGGATGGTCTCAGCCCCCCCCCCCCCCATAGCACATATAGACTGCGAAAATAGAGGGGTTACATATATACAGTATAATAAATATGGCAGAAATGATTACATCTGTTAATTAATCTGGCAGATGAGAGGTTAACATTGGGTACAAATTGTCTTAAAAATACAAGAACTGTTTTGATAGCCTGTTAATCCTTTGGCCAGGCCTGTGGTTTATTCAGGATTTATGGTATCTAGGGATAATGACATCTGGTTTTGTACGTAGGGAGATTGAAATATGGCTTCCCTAACACTAGAATAAACAGGATCCTTTTAAATGTACCTTGAAAGGCATTCTTTGGGGGATTCTGAAGATAATCAGGGGATGTGGCTAGCACCTCAGGTCAAAAAGTTGATAGTTTGCTAAATGTTAATATACTGTGTCTGACCGCACTTTGCAAGAATACCAAACAGATATCTGTAACCGTTGTGATTACAAGAACCAAATTATAAAAAAAAAATAGGGGTTTTTATGTATAATCTCTGATATCTGTTTCTCCTGCTAAAATAGACATTAGGTGGTCATATTTTGTATTCAGGCATGTATCTTAAGTACTTAGAGGCAACAGTAAAGATGGCATTCGTCTAAGTACTGTATTATGGACACAAAGTTATGAAGTGATTGATATATTGCGGCAAAGTTTAAACATACAAGAAATAGTTTTTTATATTCAGTCGTAAAACTGCCATAAGGCTGATTGATGAAAGGGGTAGGTTGAAAACACAGAAATGTGGGCTTATGATGTTCTCAATGAAGGGAATTTAGTATATAAAATCATACATTTGCCTTAAGAATTCAACAGAGGTGTGTTTTGGGATCAGACGCATGAATTCTCATATTTCCTACTCCAGTGACCTCTCTGGGAAGAATCTATTACACAAGGTAAAGTATAAGGGATTTCTGTTTATTTTTATCTTTTCATTTTAAGAAACTGCCTGCATTTATTATAACTGTATGTTCTTGTAACCTTTTTCTGTAATGTATGCAGTGTACTTTTTTGTATATTAAAGCTAAACTTTGATAAGTAATAGTTTGGGCTCTGATTGAACTGTTGCACGCTTTATAGAGAGTAATTTAAATTTTCTGACACATTTTGCTACAACAGGTATTTGTTAGTTAAGTGCATAGTTTTCTTAATAAACAGAGACCAGACGCTCCGTACGTAGGTTTGATAATTCCTTTGGTGGTGACTGCGAGCTAAATATATATTGTAACAGTAAGGGTAAATATGAACTGATTTAAAGTACCTTGCGAAGGAAAAAGGTGAGGCAGCAAGTTAGCTGTGTGTATTGAGTCTGGTTACATATACTGTATAAGTCACGTACTCACAAGTGTGCTGTTCGTGACAGATAGTATATTGAGACGGATTCAGGGGAGATATTAGTCATTTGAGGGTCCATACGTAGCTAGATAGCTGTGTGTATTAACCCTTGTCCATTATACAGGTCACGTGCTCACAGGTGTGACATACGTGACAGACTGTACAATATGTAGAAACACCCCTTTTAAGGCAGAAAAAAAGAGTTCCTGCACTTATCATGAAGGACTGTGCAGGAGGGTGTCTGGAATACAAAACGCTTGTGGACAGCTTTTCTTACTTTTGTACAGTAAGAATGCAGAACTGAGTTTGCAGAAGGGGGATGTCATCTGGTTGACTGATTCTATATATGTGTTCAGAGGCACAGCAGCCTTTGAGCAGTTTTGGAAGCAGTGAACACAAACATCCATGCAATTAAAAGCCTTTAAACGACATGTAGAGGATATTGTGCCGATATTCTCTGTTTGATTCTACAAGTCTTTATAAAGGAAGAATTTGATACATGGCAAAGCTGAAATCTTTAACATGTTATACTTATTTTGTTTACAATGCAGTGAAGTTATGCATGCTTGGTCCCTCCTCTTGATATGATATATTTATTACCAATTATCTTTATAAATCATTAGTTAAGTAATGATATGTTTTATCATAGTATTCTGTAAGGACTGAACCTGCACTTCTTTTTCTTTCTGGTCTTGTGCAGACCATTGAGAAGCCTGATGGAATTGCAGTGTTTTCGCCTACTGTCATTTCAAAGGCTTCCAGAAGCACATGGTGCTTCTGACATCTTTTTAAAATGTTGGACTGCTACATTTTTTATTGTCATTATTTTTCCAATTGTTTTCAACATTATGTAGTTTGGATTGTGGTATGAATTTGTACATGTACCTGAACACAAGTTTTTTTACTTAATCATATTAGGAGAGAGTTCTATGATGCACACTCGCACATTCTCAGGAAACATGTCAGTTACGGCTAGAACATTCTAAAAAGGCTCAAGAGATTTTCTTGGGTTCTGTTGTACAAGGGGAAGTGTAGGAAATTGACTTCTACAACACGACACACGCTGTGCTCTGGGATGAAGGAGAGGAGTTAAAACATATAAGGATAGATAAAAACCGACAGTCCTATATGCTGCACAATTGAATACCCCTAGTAATAATGTGATAAATATGGAGTCATTAAAATTACTTTAATTCAAATAATTTTAAATTAATTGGGTATAACAATAACCAATTAGTAAAAACAATTAAAGGTGTGTGTGGGGAGGGTGGGGTGGGCACTTGGAGATATAGTGTAGACTTTATACTTGTGCAGTTTCCCCCACCCTATGGGAGATATGGCGGCTTCTGAGTGTGGGTGTGGTGCATTACCTGTGGCTCACAGAGGCCTGAACCTCCACTGCTGGGAGCCAGGGGTGTACCATATCCGTCTGGTAACTGCACCTCCACCTGTGCGGGATCCTAACTATGTTGGATAACCCCATCACAGGACCCAATGCAAGAATACACACACTGGTATAGATAACAGTTTACTGCATGCAGATAATAATAGGAATAACAATGTAACACCCTCACCAAATAGGCCCCGCACGGCCGTAACACCACAGTGCCCTCCAAGCCAGCATCCACACCCTGATGAGATATTCCCCTCAAAGTACTAAGTTGCCCCTGGGCAACCAACCACCCTTGTGTCCACATGAGCCAACCCACCCAATGTGTGCAACTGTGCTGCCCACAATTAAAGTGTTATTGTTGGTGCACTGAAAACAATGGGCTGTCCGGTCCCACACTGTCGTCGTCAGCGATGAGCCGCCTCCACGTGGGGTGGTATACAGCTGGAGGATCCCACCTTAACAGTCTCTGTATACGTAGGTGGTCTGGTCCCAGACCACAGGCCGCATCTGCTGTGTGGCATCCTTTGCTGTGTCCCTGACACTAAACAGATAAAGGGGCAGTAACCCTGTCTAAGGGCCTGTCCCTGTAGCAGCCACAAACTTTACTGGGGAGTTGGGACCTATCTGGGGCCTATGGTGGTCTCTGGCGTAGTGCAGGGGCCACAGACACCCTGTACATACATCCAACCCTCTCCTTGTCCCAGCTCTGACAGGCTTGGCTCTCTCAGCGTGACAAATGTATCTCTTTTCCTCAGAAGGAATCAGGCCACACGATTGGCTGCTGCAGCCATGTGATCTTCAGCCCCATGCCCTTCTCGGGGCTGTAGTCCCCGCAGAGCACCTTCCCCAAGATGGCCACCATACACTGCACTTGCGTGCGCCTGTAATGGGCGCTGCAACTCCTGACACCTTTCTGTGCATGCGCAACTGTACTGCTCATGCACACGCACTATCAAGATGGTGGCGCCCTGCTAAGGGGCTGCCGCAGATCTCCGGCGACTCAGTGGCCCCTGCACAACCTCCCTACCTACGGCGGTCTGACCGCAACATCCGGTGGCACCCGCACCACCTGCAGGAGGTAAGGGGGGACCAAAGGGGAGCCCAGCAGGAGACCTGCCACATACTGAAGTTGAAGTCTCTGCATAAAAAAGGTATATATCATGGAAGGTTATTTCATTTGTAACCAGTGGTTGTATGTAGACTGATCTATTGTAATAAATAGACTCGGCTTATGGTCAGAAGTGCAATCATTTAGCACCTCTTTAGGTTTCTCTGCCAGCTATTACAGAGAGAAAAGGTTCACAATTATCCTGTTTAATTGGCAATGTGTGAGGCCCGGGCATAAGCTTCGCTCCAGAGTTTGATTCTGACTTGCTGCAGGCTCCCTCATCAGCTCCTGCTGTGTGCACTCTGCACACCAACTAATCAGCACTCTGGTTTCACTTTCAGCCTCTGCTGACCAGCAGTTCACCTATTGGCTGATTCACCCTTTATATGCTCAGTCTTTGCTTCTGCAATTTGACTGAGCACAACACTTTGTTTCTTATGACGTTGTGCTGGTCTCAAGCACGCGGTTATGTCTTGTCTTGTCCTGCCTTGCTTTGCCCTGTCTGTTCTGCCTTGCTGTCTCATCTGAACTCGAACCACGGATTCATCTACTATTCTACCATCTCCTGTCCTCGACCGCGGCTACGTGATCTCTACTAGCCTCCTATCTCCAACCACGGTGAGTATAGCTACTACCCGATACTCCTATCCTGACCCAGCTACACGACTACGAACCTACACACCGGGCATGGCAGCTCGGCGTTTACTAATCCCCACCTCGGCCTCGCGGTCTTGGTATCACAATGGAATAGTAGTGTCACAGAAGGAGACTGTACTACACAAATAAATCACACACTTGTCTGAGATAGAGACTCAGGAAACTGCAGCATTTTGATTCAGTGTGAGAGAATAACATTGGTGTGTGGGAATGTAAAGATAACAAGCTGTTATAAAGTTAAATATCTTGTTCAGAACCACTCCTCCACTCCCTTTTTCATGAAAGTAGATACCCCAGTGGCTAAAGACAGGGATGTTAAATATAAATTGGTTACATGGGTTAAGCCTACAGAATGGTTAGTTACTCTAAATATTGCAATTGCACCACATACACCTTATTAGACACAACCTTTCAGGATTTATACATTTTTGGCATGCCCGCATACATAGATTAAGAAGGGGTACTATTGCTACAATATTAGGAGTAGAGATGGGTGAGCCTGTCAGAATCTGTTCCGCTGACTGTTCCCAGCTTGAGGGGTGCAATCCAATCAGTGCAAGGAAATCCAGAGGCAGATCACTTCCAATTCCCCCACCATGGCTAGGTGTGTGACTCTGCGATGGTACACTGCATGCTTTGTGGTGCAGCGGTACGTAGGGCAGGTGTGGAGGTTGCATGGGGATGAATGGTCTGCAGCAAAACTTGTGGAATGATTACTATGACCTCCAGGAGATACAGTGTCAGCGAACCTGTGCATCCCCACATGTCTTCAGATGGAATTATCCTGGGTCATCGTGGAAGAGTCACCACCAACACCCACCAATGGAGGCCAACCAGGCCCAGGCAGGCTACGCTGTACATCCCTGCTGTGAGAAGTGCCTATTGCTTCACCACCCATCTCCTTGCCTGTTGAACCTCCTCCCCCACATTCACAACTATCACACCAAAAACAATGGAAAGGAGTGATAGAGAGACTAAGTAGGCTTCAAAATGGGACAGGGTCCAGTGCCATAGAACAAACATTGTATGCCTTTGCTTGGCATTGTGCGAGGGAGCAATGTGTGTACTGTGGGCACTTTGTTAGTAGGGGTGAGAGGTACTCAAGGAGAAGCCAACACGAGTCATTGGCCAGCATGTAATACTGCACCACCCCCAGATATTCTGCAATTTTGATCAGTGGTGGCCAGCCCCAATGCAAGCTAATGATCCTGTTCCTTTAGTTGCACCTCCTCAAGTACGTGGGGACAGAGATCCTTAGTCCTCCATCATTACCTTGAAAGCAATTGGCTGAGTCCCAATTCAATTTCTCTGGCCTACTGTACTTTTCTCACTCATTGACCTCATCCTTTACTGCCGGGGTCTGTAACTAGCATTAAATTATTTGAGAGTCATCAAGACACAGATAGTGAAAACAGAAGAAATTGCAGCGTATTCATTATTTGAAGTGTATTAATGAAATAAATAAAGGCGACGTATATAAATCATTCTTCCTGGTAATGTACAGGTTATTAAGAATCTATTTTAGTGTTAGGACCCTTGAGACGTGGTCTGCCTTGGAGGTGCTCAAGAGCTTACAACACTTTGGCCAAAGAGTTAAACTAAAGTCCATTTTATTCAAAAGATATCTATATACAGTGTTCGACAATCCTATACATTTACTCGCCCGGGGCGGGTGGATTTAACCCCCGGGCGAGTAACTATTGGCCCAAGCAGAACACGTGTTTTGTTTTTTTAAATTTTCCCTGCTCGCACTGAAATTTCCCTGCTCGTGCTGGCTGAAAAAAAAAAAACTCCCCCCTACCTGACTGCTGATTGGCGCGCGCTCCCAGGCTTTGTGGGCGCGCGGCCAGGCTCTATATGAGCCAGCCCCCAACGAGCGGCCATTTTTTTCCCATGGAGGATGGAGGACACAGTAAGTATTATCTGTGCCTTCCTCCACCTCCCTCCCCGGTGCTCCTGCTGCCCGCAGTTATGGTGATGGGAGCGGGGGATGCCCCCTCATGTCCCCGTTCCCCCCCCCCCAGTCCCGTGTCAGAGAGCGCGGCGGGTGATGGGAGCGGGGGATGCCCCCTCATGTCCCCGGTTCCCCCCGGTCCCGTGTCAGAGAGCGCGCCGGGTGATGGGAGTGGGGGATGCCCCCTCATGTCCCCGCTTCCCCCCCCCGCTTCCCCCCGGTCCCGCATCAGAGAGCGCGCCGGGTGATGGGAGCTGGGGATGCCCCCTCATGTCCCCGGTTCCCCCCGGTCCCGTGTCAGAGAGCGCGCCGGGTGATGGGAGCAGGGGATGCCCCCTCATGTCCCCGCTTCCCCTCCCCCCGCCTTCCCCCCGGTCCCGCGTCAGAGAGCGCGCCGGGTGATGGGAGCGGGGGATGCCCCCTCATGTCCCCGCTTCCCCCCGGTCCCGCGTCAGAGAGCGCGCCGGGTGATGGGAGCGGGGGATGCCCCCTCATGTCCCCGCTTCCCCCCGGTCCCGCGTCAGAGAGCGCGCCGGGTGATGGGAGCGGGGGAAGCCCCCTCATGTGGGAGCGGAGCAGGAGATGGGCGGGGGAGCGTGGTGGTGCTGGTCGCGGCCTCTGTGTGTGTATATAGGTGTGTATATATGTGTGTGTGTGTGTATATATGTGTGTGTGTATGTGTGTGGGAGTGTGTGTATGTATGTGGGAGTGTGTGTATGTATGTGGGAGTGTGTGTATGTATGTGGGAGTGTGTGTATGTATGTGGGAGTGTGTGTATGTATGTGGGAGTGTGTGTATGTATGTGGGAGTGTGTGTATGTATGTGGGAGTGTGTGTATGTATGTGGGAGTGTGTATGTATGTGGGAGTGTGTGTATGTATGTGGGAGTGTGTGTATGTATGTGGGAGTGTGTTTATGTATGTGTGTGTGTGTGTGTGTGTGTGTATGTATATATATATATATATATATATAGGAGAATGTGTATGTGTGTATGGGAGTATGTGTGACACCAGAGGTACCTCCCCCCCCAATCAGTCAGTCACCCCTGCCCCGGTCAGTCAGTCACCCCTGCCCCGGTCAGTCAGTCACCCCTGCCCCGGTCAGTCAGTCACCCCTGCCCCGGTCAGTCAGTCACCCCTGCCCCCCTCTCTCTGGTCTCCTCCCATCTCCCCTCTCTCTGGTCTCCCCCGTCTCCCCTCTCTCTGGTCTCCCCCTCTCTGGTCTCCCCTCTCTCTGGTCTCCCCCCTCTCTGGTCTCCCCTCTCTCTGGTCTCCCCTCTCTCTGGTCTCCCCCGTCTCCCCTCTCTCTGGTCTCCCCCCTCACTCTGGTCTCCCCCCTCTCTCTGGTCTCCCCCATCTCCCCCCTCTCTCTGGTCTCCCCCGTCTCCCCTCTCTCTGGTCTCCCCCGTCTCCCCTCTCTCTGGTCTCCCCCGTCTCCCCTCTCTCTGGTCTCCCCTCTCTCTGGTCTCCCCCCTCTCTGGTCTCCCCCCTCTCTGGTCTCCCCTCTCTCTGGTCTCCCCCCTCTCTGGTCTCCCCTCTCTCCCCTCTCTCTGGTCTCTTTCTCCCCTCTCTCTTTCTCTCCCCTCTTTTCTCTCCCCCCTCTGTCTCCTTCTCTCTCCTGTCTCTTTTTCTCTCTCCCTCCTCTCTCTTTTTCTCTCTCCCTCCTCTGTCTCTTTTTCTCTCTCCCTCCTCTGTCTCTTTTTCTCTCTCCCTCCTCTGTATCTTTTTCTCTCTCCCTCCTCTGTATCTTTTTCTCTCTCCCTCCTCTGTCTCTTTTTCTCTCTCCCTCTGTCTCTTTTTCTCTCTCCCTCCTCTGTCTCTTTTTTCTCTTTCTCTCTCTTCCTCTCTCTCCCTCTCTCTCTTCCTCTCTCTCCCTCTCTTCCTCTCTCCCTCTCTTCCTCTCTCTCCCTCTCTTCCTCTCTCTCCCTCTCTTCCTCTCTCCCTCTCTTCCTCCCTCTCTCTTCCTCTCTCTCCCTCTCTTCCTCTCTCTCCCTTTCTCTCTCTTTCTCTCTCTTTCTCTCTCCCGCTCCCTCTCTTCCTCTCTCTCCCTCTTTTCCTCTCTCTCCCTCTCTTCCTCTCTCTCTCTCTCTCTCTCTTCCTCTCTCTCTTTCTCTCTTCCTCTCTTCCTCTCTCTCTCTCTCTCTTCCTCTCTCTCCCTCTCTTCCTCTCTCTTCCTCTCTCTTCCTCTCTTGCTCTCTCTCTCTCTCTCTCTCTCTCTCTTCCTCTCTCTCTTCCTCTCTTCCTCTCTCTCTCCCCCTCTCTCTCCCCCTCTCTCTCTTCCTCTCTCTCCCCCTCTCTGTATCTGGATATCTTATTTACCCTATATATCTTAACTGTCCTATACTACACCAAAATAACCTATACTGCTTTCTTCCAGCTCTGACTCAAGCTTCACACGGAAGACATCGGAATCCCCCCTAACCCAGAAGACAGGTAGGGAACACATCCCCTCCAACTTATAACATTGCGGGAATGAGGTACCTGGACATTGAGGGACTGCGGATCAGGTAAGATCCCAGGCGGGATTGCTGCTTTAGATATTGTGAAGCGGGGACGTCCAGACACTGGTTAAGGGGTTCAGGAAACTAGTCATCCACACCTGGCTTTTATTTCTAGATCCGACACTTAAACACACACACACACTAAATACATTTGTCAAAAACGAATGTTGTTCTGACTAGAAATTTATTAAATGTATTTTAATTTTAATTATATATTTTATTTTAAAGCGGGGTTGGGGGCGGGACTAGGGGCGCGGTTGGGGGCGGGACTAGGTGGCGAGTAGATTTTTTGGTTGGGCGAGTAGATTTTTGTGTGATTTGTCAAACACTGTCTATATATATTGTGATGTCCCCACCACGTTGCAGTCTCTTTTATCCAGATCAAAGGCAGGGAAACGTAGTGTTGATGCACAGGAGGGTTTATTTGCCAGGTACAAAGCAGGAACAGGGTTAACTTATAAGATAAAACAGAAATAAAAGCCTAACTCCTTTTCAGAGTTATGACTAATACAGCTTAGTCCCTAACTAACAGTGGGGAAAACTACGTTCTTTCCCCACTTTAGACATTGTACCTGTGTGTGTGCCTTCAGACCAGCACAGCAGCAGCCCAGGAAGCTGTCTGTGCTGCCTTTTAACCTTGAAGCTCATTAATTAGGGCTCAGGTGAGAGTGAAGGGAACACACCCTGGAAGGTGCTGGGTCCTATGTACCTCCCCTCAAACACCTTTTGCTTTAATATATCACAATATATACAGTGTTCGACAATTAATGATAACCTCATGCCCGTGGCGAGTGGATTTAGGCCGCTGCTACGGCTCTATGAATTCCCCTGCTCACTCCAATGTTTGTTTTTTTTAAATAAATAAATAAGTAATCCCCCTCCCTGATTGGCCTGATGCAGGGAAGTGGGCCGGCTGGCAGCTCTGGGTCAGCCCCTCCCCCCCCCTGCACCCGATCCCCGCTTGCTGCCCGGGGCGGGATGTAGGCTGGGGTGTTCCCCGCGGCTGTGGCCCAGGGCTGGAGGACAAGGTAGGCGCTTCGCCTCCATCCCACGCTCCTTTGGCACCCGTGCAAGCAGGGTAATAGGAGCGGGGAAGAAGGGAAGCAGCCTAAGTGGGAGGTAGAGGGAGGGGGGTGCGCGTGCGCGCGCGTATGCGCTGGAGGGGGTTCTGGCAAAGTTCCTGGCCACCTTTCCCATCGGGGAGGTTGGTGTGGCCGTGCGGCTGTTCCCTGCTGGCCCCCAACCCCAGATCCCCCCGCAACTAATGCCGACCTCCTGTCTGGCTGCCTGAATTCCCTCCTGGCTGCAGCCTGGGCGCATGCGCGGCTTGCCACGTTTCCCATCGGGGAGGTTGGTGGCCGTGCGCCTGTCCGGCAGTCCCCCCGATCCTCCCGCTGGCCCCCCGATCCCCCCGCTGGCCCCCCGATCTTCCCGCTGCCCCCCCGATCCTCCCGCTGGCCCCCCAAACCCCCTGCTGGTCCCCCGATCATCCCACTGGTCCCCCGATCCCCCCACTGGCCCCCCGTTCCTCCCGCTGGCCCCCCGATCCTCCTGCTGGCCCCCGATCCTCCCGCTGGTCCCCCAATCATCCCGCTGGCCCCCTGAAACCCCCATTGGTCCCCCAATTATCCCGCTGGCCCCCCGATTCCCCCTCTGGCCCCTCGATCCCCCCACTGGCTCCCGATCTTCCCGCTGGCCCCCCGATCCTCCTGCTGGCCCCCGATCCTCCCG
>NC_134483.1:95088808-95328808 GCF_040206685.1 Ascaphus truei | reverse complement strand
TGATACTCACCCATTTTATTCTGAATACATTTTTTATTACTACACTGAGTCCTGCTTTTTCCTTTTTATATTTTATCATGACACAGATGTGTATTAGCTACTGACACTGGTTGCATCTTGGCAATTTTTAAAGTTTAGGATTATGTTGTGGTGCAACATCATCGATTTTTCATGATTGTCTTTGATGTTTTACAATCTCTTACTATTGTTCTCATCTGACATGGTGTTTAAATATGTCCATGTAAAGTAAGAGAAATGAATCTCTAATATCGTGCTCCAAAAAACTTAGTAGCGTCAAAACGAAAGAGAGACAATACAGATGCAGCGGCCGTTATCCGAACATTTCACAGAGCTGTTTTCATGAACTCTGCTGTATTCCACACGACATTCACTCATTATTCTTCCGTGAACCTGCCGTGAATGCCGTCAATCACACCAGTCACTCCTCTATTTAGCGCGGTTCATTTCTTTAAATTACCTGGATTCTGATTTCTTTGGGTGCAATTCTTCGCGTATCCACCAAGTGGCAGAAATGAATGAATTGTAATGTTTACTGTAAGTACTGTGCTACTGTGTTAATTTGCAGGTGCTTAAAAAAACAGATACAAACCAAGTCTACAGTACCACAGTGGTTCATTGTGAATCGACATTGGTCCTTGAATACGTTATCAAATTTAGGCGTTTCATAATAAAAACCTCTAAGACACAATGCTGTGGGGGAGGTTTTCTACATTCTTAACCCTGCACAATTGCTGACTGGACTGGACACCATATGTACACCGTACACGTATAAAAAATCTGACGGTAGTTATGCATTTTTAATGTTTTGCAATTAATGCTGCAACAGATAAGATGGCTACTTTATCAGAAATATATGAATATTTCATTTCGAACTATGATTTTTACAAATTTTCACCTGACGTTCGTGAGTGGAAGCGTTTGGTAAGGCAAACCTTAACTAACGACTGTTTTTTTTTTTTGCATTGTCACTCCACCAGGAGATAGAAGAGGGTATTGGTGTGTGGTCCCAGATTTTTACAGTATGTTTGATCATGGCAACTGCAAAAGGAGAAAGGTCGGGTTTAATCCATATAAGACTATCCCAATCCAGTAATGTGCCAGCGCCGGCTGGCACATTGCTGGATTGGGATAGTGAAGCCTTAAAGTCTGGCATTCCCACTCCTTTTGAAGCCTTAAAGTCTGGCATTCCCACTCCTCAGACAATACTGTCTCTCACTGTAAGGAATCCGTTCCTGGGATTGGCTGGAGCTCACTCCTGCAGAGCTGGTGAGCTCTCAGACAATCCTCCCCTTGGATTTTCAAGCACTATCACCTGTGCTTGCAATCACTGCAGCTCAGTCTCTCTGCTCTGGCATTGGAGGAATTCACACACACCCCTGTCTTGGGATTGGCTATCTGACCTTCTTATACTGGGCTCTCCCTTTTCCTCATTGCTGAGCATAAACCAAGATTCACTTGAATGTAACTGTGTTTGCCACAAACACTCCTGTCTTAGCCTTGTTCCTGAGACCTGCTGCATTCACCCCAGGCAGAGGTCTGGTTCCTTTACTGAAGCACTGGATCCCCAATGCTAGTCTTGCCTTGTTCCTGAGACCTGCTGCTTTCTCCCCAGGCAGAGGTCTGCTTCCTGGTTCCTGTATTGAAGCGCTGGATCCCCAGTGCTAGTCTTGCCTTGCTCCTGAGAGCTGCTGCATTCACCCTTTGCAGAGACCTTAATCATGGGCTGCTCCCACTCCTCGCGCAGAGGCCATTCCCACGCTTCAGCTGCTACACTGAAGCACTTCGCACCGCCTGCCAGTTGCTGAACCCCAGCCTGGATATCGACTACTCTGACGTCTCCAACTCTGACCCTGGCTTGTCCATGGATTATCCTGCCTTCTCCAACCCTGAGCTGGTTATAATTGACTATGAACTGTGCAATCTAGAACCGGCTTCATGGTCTAAGGTCAGTGTAGTCACATCCCCACCTCAGCCCCGCGGTCCGGTCCCGGTTTGTGGTGAGCACGTCCGTTACACCCAGGCTGTGCTGAAAAGGCTTCTGTTTACTGTTTCCTCACTCCTTTGCGAATGTCTCTCTTCTCTCCAACTTCCCCACTGCACCATTATTTGTACACCTCTTTCCCAACAACTTCTTTACCCATCAATAAAAAACACGCACACAAATCCTCTATTCACACCTTCTAGGTACTCCTTCCTGCTGCTGGGGATCTCCCCTAAGCCTGAAGCCAGACATACACACCTGATCTTACCCACACCTCCCTGCCATCTATTCCCCTGTAAATGGTGTTAACCTTCTCATTTAATACTGACTGACTAACACGCCCCACAAATCACGCATCCCGATAGCCTGCACTCATGGCTATTGTCCCACACCCACAGTCACTCCTACCACCCATTGTGACCAAGCACTGCCATCTGCAGCACTTATTCACTCACCTGCTGTCTCTGTAAGTCTCCCATCATACCACTTACATTGTAAGCTCTTCGGGGCAGGGATTTCCTTTCCTATTGTCTGATTTTGCTGCACTTATTGTATTATTATAATTCCCTGTACTGGATTCTTTATAAACATACTTGAAAACGAGTGGTAACTCTCAATGTATTACTTCCTGGTAAAATATTTTATAAATAAATAAGCGCTTAGTACACTTTTGGCGCTATATAAATAAATACATACAATACGAGGCTGTGTAATGCAGCAGGCGTAAGGTTATAAGGTACCATGTTAAAATGGACATGAAGCAAAAAGTGAGAGACTGTGAGTGCTTATTTGTATGCCATTACTCAGAATACCTGGCTGCAGTGGAAGCATTTCTTGCTAAGAGATAATGGGAAAAGGCAGAGTTACAGACCAAAAGGTCAAAACAGCTGTCTTTGAGTAGGTTTACTGGCAATGCACTTCATTAACCCAGGCAGTGCTAAAAAAAAAAAAAGAAGCTGTGTAATAAGACAGGCATAGGCTTATAGGGGTCGATATTAAAATGGAAAATAAGCACAACGTGATACTGGGAGTGCTCATTTTTACATCATTATCCGGAATCCCTGGCTGCAGAGGAAGCATGGTATGCTAAGCTATAATGGGGAAAGTAAGGGTTGCAGACCTGTCTTAGGCTGTGGACATAGTGTGCGCTACGGCAAGTGCAGCACAATCAGAAACATTAATTCAATGAGGCCGGCCATACCGCGCGTGATGCGATGGGCGTGGAAGCGTGATGGCGCGGCAGGATTTTGAGGAGACAAATGTAGCCTCCTTACTAATTTTATCCCAGCCTGGCACATAAGTCCTGGTAAGAGCAGGCAGTGCTCGGGTTAATAGTGAGCTGGTGTCATCACATCTCAGTTGCTGAGTGTAGCAACTTAGGCTGCGCTTATAGTACCAGCGACAGTGACGGCAACGCAACGTTGCATCAAAACAAATGCATTGCCACCATGGCGTGCGCTTATAGTTAGCATGACGCGACGGCACGACGGCTTGGTCGTGATCGCTGGAAGTCATCTCAATTTGATTTTTCCAGCGACCGTAGCCTGACGTCTCCGGCACTATAAGCGCAGCCTTAAAGGCACAAGTCTGGGCTTGGGAGCTGATAGAGAGAATAGTCAGTTGATCCCTCACCTAGGGAAGTGCAGGTTCATACCTCATCTAGGGATGACGAACAGGGATTTCTAATGTAGACTGCCTGGGGGCCTCAAGCTCCTGGTATGACAATTTTGGGGCGAGTGAAGCCCTTCCTATATGAAGCTCAGGCAGAAGGAGTATTCTGAGACGCAGGGTGCTAGGGACTAGGAAGCCAACAGGAGACCACTCTTGCGGAGGGGGTTGGTGAACCAGACTCCTCTGTTCAATGTAAGGCTTGAGGTGGATTAGAGGCTAAAGCCTGCGTAGAAGTACTTACCTGAGAGGGAAGGGTCATGAAGGGATGCTGAGAGGAGACAGAGGGAGTATTACCATTGCTGGTATATATCCTGCTTACTTCCTGGCTGAGGGTGCCTAGTGCTATCCTGCCCAAGGAAGGGGTGATGCCCCTGGGCTGGGATGTATGCAGAGATGGACCATGTTGGTATTATGCTGTGTGTCAAATCCCATTGAGTTGCAAAAGATCCTGGCGCCCTATTTCTTGTCCTGTCCTCACAACCACCACTTCATCCTCCATTACAGCCAAGGCCTGAACCTGCCAGAAGGAATCCTGAGATCGCAGGTAACAAACCGGGGAGCTAACACTCTAATCCCATCGTGAGCGGGTCGGAACCCTGTTCACATACATGTTCACCCTATCTCCTGCTGCTGGGGGGGGGGGGGGAGGGGAGGGATGTTACACAATAAAAATTGGATGTTTCCCCTGACAGCCGCATCACAGCTGTGTCACGTGAGTGTTTCAACCAATGATGGTGGACTAGCCTTGTAACATCATGTCCACGCCTCCCCATCACGCGTGTCATCTGAGTCCACGAATCGCTCAGGCGACAGGCGCACGCAACTCCTTGTGCTCCATCGCACGCGCCTGCACTATGTGAGACGCCTTAGTTGTGAATGTGCTCACAAGTAGTATTTTTATTTGAAATAAATAAAACAAACCTTAAAGTGAAAAAATAAAAAAATAAAACCATTACAAGTGGCACGAAATGTATCATACCGTTTGCTTGACATCTGCCAAATCCAGATCATGGGACCTTGAAGAGAAGTCAGACTGCATTATAAACAAAGTAACATATTGTACAAGACCAGTTTATTAATTCCAGTAATGTCAATATACAGTAAAAAGCAAACCCTATCAACAATATTGTATGAACCTCAGCAGTAAATAGCATGGAAAGATCCATTTGGTTCGTACATAGTTTAATACATGTGGATCCAGTATGGATATGGTGGTGACCTCACCAGTGTAGAAGAAGGGCATCTAATTCCTATAGATCTGAGGGGAAAGGATTGAGCTTGGTAAGGACTTTGAGAGCATTTGTTTGTCATTATTCAACCTATTCATTTTGTTTGCTGATCCTTCATTTTTTTTTTTTTGTCCACATAAATGATCAG
Organism: Ascaphus truei; assembly: GCF_040206685.1. NCBI lineage: Eukaryota > Metazoa > Chordata > Amphibia > Anura > Ascaphidae > Ascaphus > Ascaphus truei. Next base: position 95,323,758 of record NC_134483.1, on the reverse strand, counting down.
ATACGCTGCTGTCAGTTCAGCAATGTAGCACAAATGGGAAACTTCTAATAACTTGCAGGCAGTTGAAATATGATTCCATAATCAAGTGATTGCAGATATTGCAATTAAACCATCTCCTACTCCTCGGGGGAAATTGTCAGGTCAGTCTCAATTAGAAATCATTGAATTCCTTACGAGCAAATGTGATCTTTTATATTGCAAAGCATGTTAATGCAGCAATCTCAAAAATGATATTTTCTTAACCCCTTTAGTACTAGTGGAGCCAGAAAGGCATATACAGGACGGCCACCGGTTTAAATTTACAATGAAAATGTGAAGTTTCCATGTAGATTCAATAGTGCTCCTCCTGGAAACGGTAAAAATAATATTTAATGTGCCAGTAATGGAACACGTGTGCTCTACCTGCATTCTACATAGAATCGATGTTGGTGCCCTACAGCCTGGAAATATTCATTACAACTTTATTTAATATAGCACTTTACTCCCATGGGACTCAAAGTACTTCACAACGACAATATAGCAAGTTGTATGCAGTGCTGTATATATACTTCTGCAGACACTGTCCCTGCCTTGATGAGCTTACAGTCTATGGTTTTGTGCCCAAGGTCACAAAGAGCTTATACTGGGATTTAGAACCTACATCAAAGTCAGTGTCTTTGTTTTCAGATTTGATGCTTTTACTCACTGAGCCACTCCTTCAGCAGAAGAAGTTTGAGAGAACCAAGGGATGAACATACATTGCTAAAATACCTCTGCAATGAGGTATTGTGTCTGATAGCCAATTTCTTCAACAGATTACACATTAATTAAACAAACAAACACAGCTATACCGTTTACAGCTTTAGGAAAACATCACAGTTATTTATAAGAGAATAATGTTTTATGTCAGTCAAAATGCAAATTGCAAAAGATAAAAAATGATGACTACAAATAGCTTACTAATGTTTTTTCTGTGACCATTATCAGACTGAGATGTCCCAGCACTCAAATCCACCCCCTTACATGGACTTACAATATAGTAGCTTCTTGAAATTATGTGTATGTGTATGTGTAATGTGTATACACAGTAACTCGAAATTGGTTATTTTTTTTTTAAATTGTGTGTAAGAAAAGTTTTACATTCTAGTAATATTTTAATTGAACTAATACTAATGTTCCCCAACTGTTAATGTGTGCACATTAGAAAATTCAAGTACTAGTAATTGAACCATTCAGTAAATCGGCTTCTTACATGACTGCAAGAAACATATGACCGAAAATCAATCTGTCTAGCATCATTTTTTAAATCATTATTTCAACACAGTTTTTAATGTCATGTTAGCTCCATTGACAGCAGGACATCACATAAACATGCTTCTTATCGGGCTTTAAACACTGTGTTTTCTGATCACATTTCTTTTTATCTCAGATCGGAAATATCTGTAGATTAATCTAAAAGGAAACATCACGACATGAAGTCCTCCTTGATACGTGAGAATAATACAGTATGGTTTACTGTTTCAGGTCAATTCATCAAATGAAGTGTAACATGATAAGTATATTCTACCTGTCTCTCCCACTGTTACGTAAGCCCCTAGTAAGTTCAGGGCAATAACAGGTTAATTCTGTGGTATTACACCCCTTGTATCCTCCTCTGTCATGGACAGGATTGAGGTGGTGACTCATGACCTGTGTAGGCCTATCAGGGTGGGTACAGCAGATCATGAGCCCGCCCCTTCTGGAACAATCCTAATCAGAGGAGTGTCCCAAAGTTAGTCTAGCTCTGCCCTTTGAGGTGAGAGCATGGGCTGTCAGACTCTTCCATCACGTGGATGAGCTGGCCCACCCTAGGCCGAAAGGCCTGGGAAACAACTAGACTCCAGGCCCCATACAACTGGGGCAGCACCATCTGAAGTCCTGGGATGTTGGAGTTAACATCTTATGCGGTAAGAAGAGCTGTGCAGCATGTCCAATAAACTACCTATTTAACTATACCTCTGCCTGGGTGTCAGTTCCTGGGCAGGAGGGGTAAGGAGTGCAGTGGTGAGGACTGACATCCATACACAAAGGATCCCATCACCGTTGGTGGGCATGAGCAAAACCCAGAGAATCCAGAAGCCTGTCCTGATGCTCCTTACCACTGCGGCAGACTCAGCTCTCCTGTACATGCAAAGATGCCACAGCACAACACTAGTCTGTAATTCAGTCCTTCTCCCGGGGGTGGGTGGGAAGGGGGAAACAGGAAGGAGGCGCTGCTGAGATAGGATTAAGCAGGACAGGCTTTCAGATAGCAGCAATGCAGAAAGGGACCAGGACCCCTGATGGTATAATGCTAGGGACCCTTGGGCACCTATAGTCTACATGGAGCGAGTTGGGCCAGGGGTCAGCCTCATTATGTAGGGGGGGCCCTGGGTACCAAGCACATAGAGTGTGGGGGGATAGGGGGAATCCTCACTGGGCTAGCCAGGTGGGATATACGGAAATCCCTATCCTTTCCTTTAATGGATGGTGTTGGGGCATCCCCTGGTGACATTCAGCATCAGGGAGCATGTAGACCCTTCACCCATTATGTTCTATATTGGGGGCTCCCAACAGGGCTGCATGTCCTGGAAGTGTGTACCCCAATAGGTGCGAGCTACCATTAAGGGAACCCCTGTTGCATTAATTGCTGAGATCAGGGCCCCGGTAGCATCCTGACCCTCATAGGGGGTAAAACAGGATATATGGAAAATAGCACTTGTGCTATGTGTACATTTTGCTGTGGGGGAGTCGCACGGGCCTGCCACCCATATGCGTGACCCCCATGTTTCAAGTTGGGTTGTCTGAGGGGGCTCCCACCAGGGCTGCGTGTCCTGGGAGCGTATACCTGATTGGTGCATGCTTCCATTAAGGGGACCACCTACTGCAAATGTTGTTGAGGAATCTGGCACCCGGTAGCATCCTGACTTCCTTAGAGAGTAAACAGGATTTTTTGGGGTACATCCAACCAGCACCACTGTGCTGTGTGTACCCTATACTGTGGGGGAGTCAAACCGGACTGTTTGTCTGTGGTAATGTGACCCCCACTTTACTAATGCTATGTTCTGTATTGGGGGCTCCCAGAAGGGAATATGTCCTGGGAGCATGTACCCCAATTTCTGACTGCTAAAAAGGGACAGGACCTATAGTATGTGGCAGGGATCCTGTGTACTTTATGTTCGATCTAAAATTAAACTCAGATTGTACTCTGCATGCAAGGTAGCGAGAGAAGCAGGAGCAGCAAAGGCAAATCCTGGAAGTTTGCCAAAAAGAAGAAAAAAACGTGAGCCACACTCACACCGCGTTATAAACGGATCCGCGTTGTAGGAGATCACACTATAACGGGGGTTGAGCTGTGCAAACTCAGAACTAATGTGTGGGCTCATCGAAACAGCCAAGTCAATTTGACTCCACCAATGCAACCACCATCGCCACCATCCAACTCCAGTGAGCTGGCCAGACAGTGGCCGCTAGTTCAACTATTACTGTACATCAAGCCCTCACCACCTCATCAAGGGTCACACACATGTGGAGGATGAAGGAGCACCTAGAGATGGAACACTGGGGTACCCCAACCCCGGAAGAGGGAAAGACATTTATTTTTAATTTAAAGTTATGTTTATGTACTTTTTTAATAAAATTAGAATTTGCACTGCACATCATGTAAGTGTAATATATATTGTGACAGAGTCACTGACTCAGTAAGCTGGAATGGAGGATGTGTGTACTTTCCAGCACTAAACCAGTTAACCTACAGTTGGAGATCAGCATACACCTGCAGCCTAATTAAGTAGGAGGCCTGAGAGACTGCAGGTTTAAAAGCAGGAAGTTGGTTACAGGAGGTGAACTTGTTTTTCCACGTGAGGGTGAAGAGACATCTCCCGGCTAGGAAGCCATAGCTGCTGCTGCTCTGGTCCCCCAGTCCTGCGAGGAGCTTTGCTGCTGGGACCAGCTGGGGTAAAGATAAAGATACAGATTGCTGCGAGGCTGGACACAGCTGGCTCCCGGAACCGTGTTCCTGTTTGCTGTTGGAGCTGCATTACAGATAAGACTTTATTATTATGCTTATTGGTTATCCTTTGTGTAGCATATGTTTTGGGCATGACCAGATTAGCTGGCTGTCCTGTTAGTAAGGGCTCAAGAAGTGAGTTCGTTTCCCTAAAGGGAACAGGCTTTAATTTCTAGAAAGTAGTTTTTAAAGGGACAGTGCACCCGTACTTTATTTTGGTTGTGGCTAATAAACCACTATAGTTGAACGTTTCCCATCGTGTCTAGCGTCTTACTGACCCCACCGCGAGGCCGTCCTGCCACAGGTGGTGTCAGAAGTGGGATGCTATGCATCTGGGGGTCAGTAGATGAAGATGTGTTGAGACACTGAACTCAAGCGAAAAAAAAAAAAAAAAGAGATTGATGCTGAAGCATGGAAGTTACAGCTAGCAAGCGCTGAGTGTAAATTTTGCCCCGTCGGGTATGAAAGGATTGCTGTGTAAAGCTAATGCCTTTTGTTGAAGTGAGTGAATTTGCAGCTAGCAAGTCCTGTGAGTAAAGTTTGCCCTGTCTGGTAAGAAAGAAAGTGAAAATGGATTTTTGCAAAGAAGTTGCCCTAAGAAGAACCCAGAAGGTTCAAATATTGTAAAGCAAATACAACTTACATGTGTTGTGCAAAGTCTGCCTCGTCGGGTGTGGAAAAAAACCAAACAAAAAAAAAACGGGGTTTTAAAATGGCCGCCGTCATGTGTCAGTTTTGCAATGTACATAACCATACAAAACAGTGTCCCTTCAGGCCATATGATGATTATGATGACGACGCATATGTGGCCCCGAGAAGAGAGACGTACCCACAGATGAAAGCTGCAAAAGTGACCAGTATGTGTGTGCCCCATACCACTGATGTCTCTGGAACTAATAAAACAAAGAGAAAGAAGAAAAATCTTTTTCAAGTCACCGAGGAAGTGACCAAACCACTTGAGCCTGCGATATCAGGACAACAGGCGTCAGCAAGCCACCGAGATGTGCTGCAGACCGGAGTGATGGGTAGAATTGTCACAGGAACGGTGGCAAAAGAAAAGGAGGAGCAAAGGGGAGCTGAATCCTTGATCCAGGTAAAAGAGGCCTTAATTTCTGCACTCCAAACTGCCCACCGTGATTATGATGTCTTGCAGGAACAATTGAATAGGGAGCGAGAAGCAAACGCCGAGGTACAGAGGTGTATACTCCCAGCTATACAAGAGTATGAGGCTTTAAAGAAAACAGAGCGTCTCTTACGGGGTGAGTTGGAGGAGCTGAAGACAAGTTTGGATAAGGCCAACACCGCAATTGCTAACATGGAATCAGAGAGAACAAGTCCTGACTGGAGACTATGCTATCAGATGTCCCAGAGAGATGTGCAAAACTTCATCAAAGACTTAGAAGTTTCTCACCAAGAAGCTAGCGCGCTCAAAACAGAGCTGGAGCTCTCACGCCAGGAGGGCCACTGTCTAACTACAGAGCTGGGTACTTTGAAGAAAGCCAATGAGATGGTCCTAAGGGATATAGAGACTGTGAAAATGGAGAATATAAACCTGAAAGAAGAGGTTTTAAACCTGACTGGTCAGGTCAGTGATGGGACTGAGAAGCTTCACCAAGCGCAGAAAGTGAAGACGCAATTGGCGCAAGAAAAATTAAAAGTACAGGCTGCTCTGCAGAATGCAGAGAAAATGCTGGAAAAAGAATGCCTCGCCCTGGAGCAGCTGAAGATCACGTTGAGCGCCACAAGAACATCGCTGGAGGCGGAGCTTAGAAGCCAGGTGACTCTGTGTGAGAGGGAACATGAGAAGGTCCAAAGACTGAAGCAAGAGCTGGAGAATCAGAGTGGCAGTGCCATCCCAATAAGTCAGTATACCAAGGAGAAAGAGGCCTGGGAAACAGAAGCAGCAGCGATCCTAGCAACAAGAACTGCAGAGCTCAAAAAGATGGAGGAGGCGTTGATGCAAACCCAGAGTCAGCACCGGGAAGAGGTGAAGGCCCTGAGAGGGGACTGGCAGCATCAGATTGAATAGTTGCTGATGCAGATGGCTGAGCATGAGATGCAGCGCGCCAAGATGGAGGAGGTGTCCGTCCGTCAGGTGGCCTGCCTGATGTTGCACCATGAAACCAAGATGGCTGATATCCACAATCGGCTGGACTACACTACCAATGAGGGGGCCCGGCTACAGCTGGAGCTGGACAAGGTCCGGGAGGAGCACCAGCAGCTGCAGGTCCAGAATAAAGAAAGAGAGACAGATTTAAGGCTTGCTCTGAGTCTGCTAGGAGACGTAGAATCGCGACTCAATTCTAACGAAGATGGACTAGCAGCCGCACTGAGTGAAAGAAGAAAGGCAGAAGGACTGCTTCAAGACCTGAGGAAGGACCTGGAGTCTGAGTGTGCTGGCTGCAAGATGGCGGAGAAACAAAAGTGTGACCTAGACAAGGAGCTTGAGGCTCTGAAGACTGAGCGGGACGCTACGTTGGACTCTACGACTGCCCAGCAGGAGGTTTCTCAGAAGAAGCTGGAGGAAAAGCTTACAACCCCAAGACAGACGTTTGGGTCACTGAAGCAGTCCAAGGAAAAGGTGGCGGTAGAGATAAAACAAGGGAGGAACTCCAGGAAGCATGACCGTGATACCATTGCAGAACTACAGTCTACTTTTCACAAGGCACGGAATGCGAAGGCCAAATTGCGATGCAGTAGCACAGTAAGAATCCAATCAGACTATAGTGCCCAGGGGACACAAAGTGGATTCCTTGCCATGAGGGCAGCCACTGTGAAGAGACAGCCGCGAATGAGACGGAAGTGTGTCCGTGATCATAAGGGGAGAAAATGATCCAGCAAATCTCCCAACAGAGTAAGTTAAAGAGTCAAGACAGAAAGGCCCAAGCCTATGAGTCTGCATACCGTAAAAGAGAGGTGCCATGGGGTGTACTTCGGGTTAATAGGAATCCCGACCAAGATAAAGTACTGAAGATAAATGGTGTGGAACCCATCACTGAAGGTACACTGAGGAAGAAAGGTCCAAAAGAGAAGGCCAAACAGTCACTGGCGAGTGTATGCAATGAGCTGACCGAGGTCAATGCTCTTCTACAGGATAAGGGAGACTCTGAGCACAAGAGGACAAGGACAACAATGCATCTTCAGGATTTGCAGATCAAGGTCACAGCGTGGCGTAGAGTCCTGACAGAGAGAGCTAATAGACAGCAGGATGCTCAGGAACCTTGTCAAGAAGAGACGCAACAAAAGCGGAGCATCAACCTTCAACTGAAACTGGCACAAGACAAGGATATAGCGAGGTACCAGTCTTCAGACCCAGGTGGCCTGGTAATTACCCCAAAAAGAAAATGCCTAAATTGGAAGGCAAGAAAAAAAAGGGGGGAGGGAAGGGCCGGCATCGGACATTTTCGCCAAAGATGCTGGTGCACGGGAATGGTGCACGGGCCGCCCCACAGAATAATGTTTCGCTGGGGAGAGGGATATGTGACAGAGTCACTGACTCAGTAAGTCTATGGCCCCGGTAACTCAGCTGCAACGCGCGCCCGCGAGATTGGCGGCGCGTGCAGCCGATTACCTGGTCTGCAGGGAGCTGCAGGAAGAGAGACCGGGGGGGCGTGGCGGAGGAGTGACGGGAGCACGGCCATGACGTCACCCGGCAGGTTCGCCCTCATTGGTTGAACCGCCGGGGGGCGTGCCGTATCGCTCGACGTGAGTCCTGCTCTCAATTCTATTGAGAGCAGGAGTAGCTCTCGCGCGAGTGCTGCGGCCCCCCCTCGCAGCGGGCCCGGCGCCATTGCGGGGATGTCTCTCGTGCGCGCAGCGTCCGCCACAGCGGACGCTGTAGTAGGCAATTGGGCAAGGCCTAAGCTGGAATGGAGGATGTGTGTACTTTCCAGCACTAAACCAGTTAACCTACAGTTGGAGATCAGCATACACCTGCAGACTAATTAAGCAGGAGGCCTGGGAGACTGCAGGTTTAAAAGCAGGAAGTTGGTTACAGGAGGTGAGCTTGTTTTTCCACGTGAGGGTGGAGAGACTTCTCCCGGCTAGGAAGCCATAAATGCTGCTGCTCTGGTCCCCCAGTCCTGCGAAGAGCTTTGCTGCTGGGACCAGCTGGGACCGCAACCCAGGGTAAAGATAAAGATACAGATTGCTGCGAGGCTGGACACAGCTTGCTCCCCGGAACCGTGTTCCTGTTTGCTGTTGGAGCTGCATTACAGATAAGACTTTATTATTATGCTTATTGGTTATCCTTTGTGTAGCATATGTTTTGGGCATGACCAGATTAGCTGGCTGTCCTGTTAGTAAGGGCTCAAGAAGTGAGTTAGTTTCCCTAAAGGGAACAGGCTTTAATTTCTAGAAAGTAGTTTTTAAAGGGACAGTGCACCCGTACTTTATTTTGGTTGTGGCTAATAAACCACTATAGTTGAACGTTTCCCATCGTGTCTAGCTTCTTACTGACCCCGCCGTGAGGCCGTCCTGCCACAATATATATATATATATATATATATATATATATATATATATATATATACAAACAAAAAAAGAGAGAGAGCGCACGCCCCATAGCATAACACTGTATGTTTATTTAAAATAAGGGAAGGGAAGGAAGGAGGGGGGGGGAATCGAACTCACAAGATTTAAAAGTAAAACAGGCAGTTTGTGAATAATATCACCACCATCCGGTTCTGCTGGGCAAAGTCACTTCCCGACCGCTGACTAAGAGACATCATAGTTGTCTTCCTACTAATTAACCTATCAGGTTTAAGTCAACCCTATAAAGGTTCACCACTTATCCCCTAGAATTCACCCTTGAAGAAGTCGGCGCAACAGCTGATGAAACGGCGTAGGTTTGCGTCATCAATGTCCGACAGCTGACTGTGAGAGTAGGGCCTAATCGCATGTGAGGAGGGAGAGCAACTATTTCACTTATATTGGCGGAACAAAGTGGAAGGCTGCATTTGTCTGTCTGACTGAGTCTGAGTCTGACATCAAGCAGAGACACGAGTGAATATTCAATTTGAACGAATACAGCTGTCTTGTGTGAGGGGGTAATCCAGGAAGTGGAAGTGGAACAGCGTCTCCAGTGTTACCCGGATCAGCATCACATGTTCATCTCCAGCGTGATTTTGTTGGTGTGCTGACGGAGGGACGCGGAGATCCCTGTGGTCATCGCGGTTACATCCTTTGGTGAGACCATTCCTTAATCCCTTGCCTATGCTATTTGCTTACCCCCCATCTCCATCTATAGAGGTCAATATCAGCCTGATTTTTCCACGTTTGCATCCGCAATCTATCATCTGACGAGTCAATTACCTCTCCCCATTTGTTGCTCCAGTCATTTGCTACCTATCGAGTGACAAGTTCTCCCACATCTCACTGCCTCCTACATTTGCGCTATTGGACATTTTTTGGTCACATTTCCCTTCTTTTTTATTTTCAAGTGTACTCTTGTTTTTTATTGTCATATATTGTGTTTATTGTGTCTATTGACATCATTGTGTTTGTTTTAATCTGATTAATACATTTTCCTGTTTTTTATTGCTATACAGGATTGCGCCTTTTCTCTTTCATATATATATATATATAACAAAACAAAAATTGAAGTAGCGCCGCTAAATTACCAGTTATTTGTAGATAATATTGGAGGAAACAATAGCTAATATGATATGCTTGAAGTGCATAAGGTGACTGACTGCTAGAAGAGCAGATTCGGAACAATATTATAAGGAAATAGACACTTAATGTTGAGGGATCTACAAAACTTAGTTATTATAAAAAACATTTAAAATATATAATTAATAACTGAATGACACTCTAATAAGATAATTAATTAAAAATAATTAAAAAATAGACACAATGTATATATTGGGATAAAGGGACTGTCAGACAAAATTCATCTGGCACAAATAGCCCATATCAGTCTATCAATTACTGAACTTGATACCATATTCAAGAACAAATTGTTCCCTATAATGGACACATAGGAGCAAAAGTGACGCTGAATATATGCTCTACTGAATAAACATTTTGGTACTGATGAACGATATTGTAATAAATTACAAGACAGAAGATCCAAGGGATGTAATGGGAGAGAGAAAGAGTTACAAGGATGGATGTTATGAAAAGGCTACAGCTATAAATGTGAATGTATATGTATAACACATAAATACAATGTAATTCAAAGTGAGATATTAATCCGGAGGAATTTATCTACACATGTAAACACATATGTGATCCCTATTTATTGCAATGTATGTATGTGATTAATCAATAAAGACATAAAATATGGAAATTAAAAATGAACATAAAAAATGAAAATGAGTGGAAAAACTTCTATCAATAACTGTGTACTGATGATTGTCATTTATGGCCAAGGGTGGTGGGATAGAATAATGGAGGTTGGGGGGGGGAAGGGAATCGGAATGGAAAAGGGGGAAAGGGAAAGGAAAGGGAGGGAGGGTAGGAATGGGAGTGGGAGGGATCCAAATGAAAAGGGGAAATAATACATGGGAAGGAGTAGATGGGAGGGAACTGTAAGTGGATGTGGGAGTGGAGGAAAAAGAGGACCGAGGAGAGAGCTGATGTATATACTCACATGTTAAGAGCGACGAGAGTCCAAGAGGGCAGGAGATCAGACTAGAGTACTAGCATCCAGACACTCATTGAGTCCACCAGGGGTAAGTGTCCCTAACTTGTGGATCCAATAAGTCTCCTGTCTGCACAAGATCTTAAATCTATCGCCTCCCAGAGCACAGGGTGAAATATATTCCAAGCCCATAATTGTCATACATTTCGGGTCCTGGTTATGTTGAACTTTATAGTGTCGGGAAATGCCATTCACAATTAATCCCTTTATTACACTCCTTCTGTGCTCCAGGAAACGGGTGCAGAGGGGCCTTGTGGTGCGACCAATATAGCGTAGCCCGCAACCACACTGGATGCAGTACACCACAAATGTACTGCGGCAATTAATGGAGTTTCTAACCTGATAGACAATATCTCTATTGGGAGAACTAAATTCAGACCCTGTCTTCTGAGAGCGCGATTACGTCATCACGACGACGCCGCGCACGTGCAGAAGCCTACACCAAATGCGGGAATACAATCGGCGGCCATTGGAAGTGAGAGCTGGATTTTGGACTACACACAGACAGCGAACGGAGCCTTATACATCTGGTTCCTGGTGATCGTGTCTGGCAGCCCTGAAGGAGTCCACAGAGACGTGTTCCAGTATCCAGAACCGGATGGTGGTGATATATTCACAAACTGCCTTTTTACTATTTGCATCTTGTGAGTGCGATTCCTACCCCCCCCCCCACCCCCCCACCCCCCACCCCCTTCCTTTGTTTTAATAAATTTTATGCAGTATTATGCTATGGGGCGTGCGCTCTCTCTCTTTTTCTGTCTATAGATATCTGTGGAGTTGGTTTACCCCGTGTGAGAGCAGCCCAAAGACCCCTTCATCAATATTGGAAACCTCATCATTATGGACTAATTATTGAAGGACTGGTTGGATTTTTATTGATTTTTCTGTTTTTTTCTTTTAGCACGTTTATGCACTGTTATGATAAATTTCATTGGTTGTGTTATAATAGAATTTATAAAGGTTACACTAGTTTAAGAGATATACACAATTTTAATATATTTGTCACTTTACACAATTCTTTATTCAATAATTATAGTTTCATTTAATTATTTTATCACAGTAATATTATTTTTTGGCGCCACACTTTTTTTGTTTTATATATATATATATATATATATATATATATATATATATATATATATATATATATGAAAGAGAAAAGGCGCAATCCTGTATAGCAATAAAAAACAGGAAAATGTATTAATCAGATTAAAACAAACACAATGATGTCAATAGACACAATAAACACAATATATGACAATAAAAAACAAGAGTACACTTGAAAATAAAAAAGAAGGGAAATGTGACCAAAAAATGTCCAATAGCGCAAATGTAGGAGGCAGTGAGATGTGAGAGAACTTGTCACTCGATAGGTAGCAAATGACTGGAGCAACAAATGGGGAGAGGTAATTGACTCGTCAGATGATAGATTGCGGATGCAAACGTGGAAAAATCAGGCTGATATTGACCTCTATAGATGGAGATGGGGGGTAAGCAAATAGCATAGGCAAGGGATTAAGGAATGGTCTCACCAAAGGATGTAACCGCGATGACCACAGGGATCTCCGCGTCCCTCCGTCAGCACACCAACAAAATCACGCTGGAGATGAACATGTGATGCTGATCCGGGTAACACTGGAGACGCTGTTCCACTTCCACTTCCTGGATTACCCCCTCACACAAGACAGCTGTATTCGTTCAAATTGAATATTCACTCGTGTCTCTGCTTGATGTCAGACTCAGACTCAGTCAGACAGACAAATGCAGCCTTCCACTTTGTTCCGCCAATATAAGTGAAATAGTTGCTCTCCCTCCTCACATGCGATTAGGCCCTACTCTCACAGTCAGCTGTCGGACATTGATGACGCAAACCTACGCCGTTTCATCAGCTGTTGCGCCGACTTCTTCAAGGGTGAATTCTAGGGGATAAGTGGTGAACCTTTATAGGGTTGACTTAAACCTGATAGGTTAATTAGTAGGAAGACAACTATGATGTCTCTTAAAAAGAAATACATACAGAAAATGACCATCAATGAAACTAGGATAGGGCCAATATATAAAACAAAAAATCTAAGGTGATTGGAATAGGGCTGCAATATAAAACATATATAATAAGGCAAGTCAAATTAAGAAAAAAGATATTATTAAATGTTACATACCAATAATCACAAAATAAATAAATATAAAATAACTATTAAATAGATAGACATATATATAATCCAAATCCTTGTATTAATAAAATATATATATAAATACTAAATATTAATAATAAAAATAATAATGAATTTTTTTTATATAAATTATAATAAAAATTATGAATCTGGAAAAATTGAAATATATATATGTGTATACTGTATAACAACATTAAGCATAGACATGTAAGGAAAACAGACTCAAAAATAGAGGAAGGTAAATAAAATAAAAATATGTGTGTACATTCATGTAAAAAGTGTATACACACATGTAGTGCATATATAATTATCACATGCGTGGACACAAGTATTCATATGTAAACAGTAAAGTAAACAAAGATATATAAAAATATGGACATAAACATAAATAACTCAAAACTACATAAAAATGAGTTTGATGATCAATACAATATGGAATGGGGGAGGGAAAAAAGGGGGGGGAAGGAGGAAGGAAAGAGTGGGCAGGCAGACTAGGAAGGAGAACTTGGACACTAGACAATGGTACTAGTGTCCAAATTCTCGTTCAAACCTCCGAGTGTCAGGCTATTAAGCCTGAAAATCCAGTAGGTTTCCCTAAGAGAGAGCAATTTGACCCTATCTCCTGCTAAAACAGATGAGGGAATATGTTCCAGACCCATGACTCTCATACCATCAGTAGATTTATTGTGCCAACGGAGACAATGTCTTAACAAACTATGGTTAGTCATACCGTTCAAGATATTTCTCCTATGCTCTAAAAATCTAGTGCAGAGGGAATGTGTGGTGCGGCCTACATATTGTAGGCCGCAAGCACAATGAATAAGGTATATTACAAAAGTGGTTTGGCAAGTAATAAAGCCTTTAGCCACAAATGTCTCACCATTAGAAAAATATGTAAATTTCTTTTGTTGTCAAAAAAGTACAAGTGAGACATCTCCCTCTATTGCAACTAAAGTTTCCTGATGGTTTAGTGAACCCAGTATTGGGTAAAGATCGTAATTTAGTAGGAGCCAAGATGGTTTTACGACATTCCGCTGTTCTAAATATAATGGAAGGAGCCTCATCCAAATGTGTTCCCAAGATTGGATCTTTTCTCAAAATGTCCCAGTGCCTATTCATGATCGAACGGACGGACTTGTGTAACTGGCTGAATTTGGTGGGAAATGATAAACATTCCTTAAAGAAAGATTTTGACAGAGTTTTCTTAAGATATTTATCTTTCGTTGCTTGAAGCAGAGTTTTCCGGTCAAGATTTGCTGCTCGCACAAAAGATTCCTCTACAAGAGTAGTGTCATATCCTTTTTCAATAAATTTGGCCTTCATAATATTAGACTGAACAATGAAATCCAGATCTGTGGAGCAATTTAGTTTTAGTCTACCAAATTGACTAGAGGGTATATTCCCTAGCCAACCTTGATGGTGACTTCTCTTGGCATGAAGATAACTGTTAGATGCCACTTCTTTTATATGTACATCTGTCTGGATTTCATTGTTCGAGGCTACCTTAAGGCAAAGATCAAGAAAAACAATAGATGTAGGATCTATCACTGATGTGAATACCAGACCAAGGGTATTAGAAGAAAAATTAGTAAATAAATCGTGAATATCACGAAAAGTAGTGATACTGATGGCATGAGAGTCATGGGTCTGGAACATATTCCCTCATCTGTTTTAGCGGGAGATAGGGTCAAATTGCTCTCTCTTAGGGAAACCAACTGGATTTTCAGGCTTAATAGCCTGATACCCAGAGGTTTGAACGAGAATTTGGACACTAGTACCATTGTCAAGTGTCCAAGTTCTCCTTCCTAGTCTGCCTGCCCACTCTTTCCTTCCCCCCCTTTTTTTTCCTCCCCAATTCCATATTGTTTAGATCATCAGACTCATGTTTATGTCGTTTTGAGTTATTTATGTGTATGTCCAAATTTTTATATATCTTTGTTTACTTTATTGCTTACATATGAATACTTGTGCCCACGCATGTGATGATTATATATGCACTACATGTGTGTATAAACTTTTTACATGAATGTACACACATATTTTTTTTTAATTTACCTTCCTCTATTTTTGAGTCTGTTTTCCTTACATGTCTATACTTAATGTTATTATATACACATATATATTTCAATTTTTCCAGATTCCCAATTTTTATTATAATTTATATATATATATATATAATACTGAGTTAAGTTATGGTGAGTAAAAAAAAGTGACAAAAACCCTCCATTGCAAAGCAAATATGTAAATATAACTGTATGCTCATCTGCATGTCTAAGGCAGGTCTGCAACCCCGCCCTTCACCATTATCACCCAGCACACAGCACTTCCACTGCAGCAAGAGATTCTGGGAAATAACATCCCGATGAGCACACAGTGCCACTTTTTGCTTCAAAAACCATTTTTAACATGGTTCCCTATAGGCCATGTAAAAGTGGCACTGCGTGCTCATTTGCATGTAATTTCCCAGAATCTCTTGCTGCAGTGGAAGTGATGTGTGCTGGGTGATAATGGTGAAGGGTTGCAGACCTGCCTTAGACATGCAGATGAGCCCACTCGCCAGCTGCAATCGGAAATTGGCTCGTGGCCAGTAGCATTTCCTTAGCTCTGCAAAAAAAAAATCCCCTGCTCGGGAAAAAAAAAAAAAAAAAAAATCCCTCTAGCTGATTGGCTGTGACGCGGGATGGAGCTGCCAGAACTTCAAACTGTCCTTCCTTCTCTGCACGTGTGAGGTGAGGGGGGGGTGAGGAGGGGTGAGGGGGGAGGGGGGTGAGGTGAGGGGGGGGGTGAGGGGGGAGTGTGGTGTGTGTGCGTGCGTCTGTTGCGTCTGCTCCTCCTCCTCTATACTGAATATCCTCCTGTGTAATTGTGTCAGCTCCTGCACTGATCCGGTCATGGAGGATTTTGGACAGATGTTGGAGGTGGGGGGAATTAAATGCAATTTAAATACACTGTTTCTCCTCCCAGCTCCCGCGGCCCGCGTGGGGTGGAAGGTAATGGCGCTGGTATTTTCTCCTTCCCCCCCTTGCTCCCGCTGCCTGCACGGGGTGGGAGGTAGTAGTGCGTGTGTTTCTCCTCCCCGCTACTGCTGCCCACGCGGATCAGGAAATACTGTAGTTGTGGGGGTATTTCTCCCCCCCCCTCCTGTGTGTGTTTCTCCCCCCCTCCTGTGTGTGTTTCTCCCCCCCTCCTGTGTGTGTTTCTCCTCCCCCCCCTCCTGTGTGGGTTTCCCCCCCTTCCTGTGTGTGTTTTCCCCCCCCCTCCTGTGTGTGTTCCCCCCCCCTCCTGTGTGTGTTTCCCCCCCCTCCTGTGTGTGTTTCCCCCCTCCTGTGTGTGTTTCCCCCCTCCTGTGTGGTACCCCCCCACCCAGTCAGTCACCCTCCCCCACCCAGTCACACATCCCCCCCACCCAGTCACCAATCCCCCCAGTCACCCAGTCATTAATCCCACCCAGTCACCCAGTCAGTAATGTCACCCAGTCACCCAGTCAGTAATGTCACCCAGTCAGTAATGTCACCCAGTCAGTAATGTCACCCTGTCACCCAGTCAGTAATCCCATCCAGTCAGTAATCCCACCCAGTCACCCAGTCAGTAATCCCACCCAGTCAGTAGTCCCACCGTCAGTAGTCCCACCCAGACACCAATACCGTAACCCAGTCAGTAATTCCACCCCGTCAGTAATCCCACCCAGTCACCAATCCCAACCCCCACCCAGTCACCCATCCCACCCCATCACCTAGTCACCCATCCCACCCCCCACCTTGTCACCAATCCCACCCCCACCTAGTTACCAATCCCACCCAGTCAGTAATCCCACCCCCCATCCAGTCAGTTATCCCACCCCCACCCACTCAGTAATCCCACCCAGTCACCCAGTCAGTAATCCCACCCAGTCAACCAGTCCGTAATCCCACCCCGCAGTCAGTCACCCACGCATCAGTCAATCACCCCCTCTCTGCCTCCCTCCCTCCCTGTCTCTCTCCCTCTCTGTCTCTCTCCCTCCCTCTCTGTTTCTCTCCCTCCCTCTCTGTTTCTCTCCCTCTCTGTTTCACTCCCTCTCTGTCTCTCTCCCTCTCTGTCTCTCTCCCTCTCTGTCTCTCTCCCTCTCTGTCTCTCTCCCTCTCTGTCTCTCTTCCTCTCTGTCTCTCTCCCTCTCTGCCTGTGTCTCTCTACCTCTCTGCCTGTGTATCTCTCCCTCTGTCCCTCTCCCTCCCTGTCTCTCTCCCTCCCTGTCTCTCTCCCTCTCTCTCCCTCTCCCTCCCTGTCTCTCTCCCTCTCCCTCTCTATCTCTCTCCCTCTCTGTCACTCTCCCCCTCTGTCTCTCTCCCCCTCTGTCTCTCTCCCCCTGTCTCTCTCCCCCTCTGTCTCTCTCCCCCTCTGTCTCTCCCTCTCTGTCTCTCCATCTCTGTCTCTCACCCTCTCCCTCTCTGTCTCTCTCCCTCTCTGTCTCTCACCCTCTCCTTCTCTGTCTCTCTCCCTCTCTGCCTGTGTGTCTCTCTCTCTGCGTCTCTACCTCTCTGCCTGTGTCTCTCTACCTCTCTGCCTGTGTCTCTCTGCCTGTGTCTCTCTCCCTCCCTGTCTCTCTCCCTCTCCCTCCCTGTCTCTCTCCCTCTCTGTCTCTCTCCCTCTCTGTCTCTCTCCCTCTCTGTCTCTCTCCCTCTCTGTCTCTCTCCCTCTCTGTCTCTCTCTCTCTCTCTCTCTGCGTCTCTCTCTCTCTCTCTGCCTGTGTCTCTCTCCTTCTCTGTCTCTCTCCCTCTGTCTGTGTCTCTCTCCCTCTCTGCGCCTCTCTCCCTCTCTGCCTGTGTCTCTCTCCCTCTCTGCCTGTGTCACTCTCCCTTTGTCTCTCTCCCTCTCTGCCATTGTCTCTCTCCCTCTCTGCCTGTGTCTCTCTCCCTCTCTGCCTGTGTCTCTCTTCCTCTCTGCCTGTGTCTCTCTCCCTCTCTGCCTGTGTCTCTCTCCCTCTCTGCCTGTGTCTCTCTCTCTGCCCGTGTCTCTCTCCCTCTCTGCCTGTGTATCTCTCTGTCTCTCTCCCAGACCCTGGATCTGGATATATTATTTACCCTATACTGCTTTCTTCCAGATCTGACTCAAGCTTCAAACGGAAGACATCGGAACCCCCCCTAACCCAGAAGACAGGTAGGAAACACCTCCCCTCCAATGTATAACATTGCAGGAATGAGGTACCTGGACATTGAGGGACTGCGGATCAGGTAAGATCCCAGGCGGGATTACTGCTTTAGATATTGTGAAGAGGGGGCATCCAGACACTGGTTAATGGGTGCAGGAAACTAGTCACACACACACACACACACACGTAACAAGGGCTAATTGTAGTAAAGTATAAATGTACTACAATAAATAAACTTATGTAAAAAACGAATGTTGTTCTTACTAAAAAAAAATTTTAAGCGGGACTGGGGGTGGGGCTAGAGGCGTGGCTAGGGGCGGGGCTAGGTGGCGAGTAGATTTTTTGGTTTGGCGAGTAGATTTTTGGGTGATTTGTCAAGTACTGTATACAGTATATATATATATATATATATATATAGATATATATAGATAGATAGATATCTATATATATACAGTAGAGGCAACTCTTATTCGAACAAAAACCAGTGGCAATTCCCCAAAAAACCCAGGAAACACCCAGGTACATTCTGAATACATGCCTTAAACTTTCCTTAAACTAGCCCCAGCATTTCTGCATTGATTTATGGCCTATCAGATTAACAGCGGGGGTCCTTGGCAGTCCCATTCAAACTATATATATATATATACACAGTGTTCGACAAACTTATACATTTGCACGTCCCGGGCGAGTGGATTTAACATCGTGGCGAGCTCCTATTGGCCCAAGCAGCACACATGTGGTACTAGGTGGCGAGTAGATTTTTTTGTTCGGCGAATAGATTTTTTGGTGATTTGTCGACCACTGTGTGTGTGTATATATATATATATCTATTTTAACTTGGCGTTGGTTCTCTTGCACGCAGGGTGTTGATCCAGGAAATATGTGGAAATGAAGAGATAATATAGTGTAATATATTCAAACATATAACACAAATCTTTGTTATTCTTCTGTCATATTTGCGGGTCATGCACAAAACCCAAGAGAGTCAAAGTGTGAGTTTAAACTTCAGAAGAGTAACCAAGATTTGTGTTAGATGTTTGAAAATATTTGTAGGAGACGAGTTCAGGTGTATGACAAGGGAACGTGAACAGAAATTTCACCTGGCGCTCTATATTTGTACAAGTGAATTATCCCTGAAACCAAAATACTGGTATTAAATCAAGTGCATATACACGTGTAATAAATGTGACAAACTGGTGACAAACATGAATAAAATGAAATCAGTGAAAGCAGTGAGAAAATCTGATTCCTATATAATCAAATCAACAACCGGTTTTGAAGCTCTTACCCAAGTTGAACCTTCCTGTGGGGTTCCTGAAGTACTGGGGAACCATACCATATTCGATTTTCGCAGATAATGGTGTATATTCTACGCTAGCACTACATTGATCAAATTCTTTTGATTATCACAGGCATCTGGAGAGTGCACATAATTGGGTATTCTAGTTTCATTCCATCTTTGGAGTGAAATACAATTCCTCTTCCATAATTCAATGCTATTAGCCTCTGCCATACCACTGCTTGCCTCTCAGATCTGCTCAACCACGCATTTTTTGTGACATTTAGGTGTATAGCTCCTTTTGCAACTGTCTATGGCCCAGCGGCTGCTGTGAACATTGTGCCCAATTTCTGCGTCCGGCTGCTGGGCCTCTGATGGCTGCCATGCCCCAGCTCTCCCCAGCTTTAGCGGTGCTTACTTCTTCTGCTGGTCTATGCCAGACATAGGGTCCACCTCCTGTATCAGCCGGCGGGACCATGTGGCACCGGAGGCTCCCCCCATGGTAAATAAAAGTTTATGTGTTATTGTGTGTGTTGTGGGGGAAGGAGGGGGGCTATTGTGTGTGTTGTGGGTGAAGGGGGCTATTGTGTGTGTTGTGGGGGAAGGAGGGGGGCTATTGTGTGTGTTGTGGTAAGGGAATTGTATGTGTTGTGTGGAAGGGGGGATTTTGTGTATGTTGTGTGGTAGGGGGCTATAGTGTGTGTTGTGGGAGAGAGGGATATTGTGTATGTTGTGTGGGAGGGGTGGGATATTGTGTGTGGTGTGGGGGCTATTGTATGTGTTGTGTGGAAGGGGGTTATTGTGTGTATTGTGGTGGAGGGGGGCTATTGTGTTTGTTGTGGGAGAGGGGGGATAATGTGTGTGTTGTGGAGGGCGATTGTGTGTGTGTGTTGTGCAGATCGAGGGGCTATTGTGTGTTGTGGGGAAGGGGGGGCTATTATGTGTGCTATGGGGGAGGAGGGTCTATTGTATGTGTTTTGAGGGAGGGCAGCAATTGTGTGTATGTGTTGTGGGGGGGAGATTCTGTATGTGTTGTGGTGGAGGGGAGCTATTGTGTGTGCTGTGAGGGAGAGGGCTATTGTGTGTGTTGTAGGAAAGGAGGCTATTGTGTGTGTTGTGGGGAAGGGGGGCTATTGTGTATATGTTGTGGGGGAGGGGGTGCTATTGTGTGTGGGGGGGATTGTGGTTGAGGAGAGTGGGATTGAGTGAGACTAGGGAGGGGATTGTGTAAGAGAGAGGTGGAGGAGTGAGAGGGGGAAGATTGGGAGAGAGGGGGAAGTGAGTAAGCAAGTGGAGGTGAGGGTGAGGGGGAAAGAGTAAGACGAGGAGAGAGAGCAAGAGAGGAGGGATGAGTGTTAGAGGGGGGAAGAATGAGAGGGGGTGAGAGAGTGAGGTGAGTAATGGAAGAGGGGGCTCACAAGGCCGCTAACAGGGGACCCCCAAGTGGAAACTCTAGTCCCTGGCCCCAGGAAAGCAGTTGACGGTTCTGTTCACAGCATAGAGTAGAGGCCTTTATGTCTACAGTGTTTCTACAGTTTAGCATATGATTATCGCCACAATAATCACAATACTATTCCTGTATCTTAAATTGTATGCTCATACACGGGGCATTCATGCGTTGTGCTAGCCAACAATAGTACTGTAAAGCAACACCAAATAGTTACAGGTTTTTACAATGCTTATGGCTTATGTAACGGTGTTTCTGGACCCTCCTGACCCACCCAATCTCACATTGGCTCCTGTGGTCTAACCGGTCCCCATAACATGGTTGTGTCTGGTGGTGCACCTGTTGGCTACAGGACTCCTGAGTCTCCCGCATGATGGTGTTGGGGAATGTCAGCTCAGACAGGCAATTGAGGTAGTGTGCTTGAGTCCTACCTACATCCAGTGCAGCGCCTCCACCTGATCAGGATCTTTGCGTCCGCAGGGAGATGGTTCTGATGAGGACCTCCTCGGTGGTGCCTTCCTCTGATGAGTAACTCCACACTCACACATGAGGGTTTTGATGAATAAGGGCATCTTTATTGCAGAGTTAGGCAGACTGCCCCTCGCAGCGATCAGCTCAGCCGCTCATTCTTTTGCTGCACTCCATCTGGAAGTTTCCTCCTTCTCTTAATGGAGTTGCTTTCCACCTCTCCCCTCAGGGAGATTCACCAGCTTGTCTCTCTGCCTTGAGCTGCACAGACTCACAGCTGTTGCATCAGACTCTGCAACACTGTTGCAGACCTCCACATGACTCTCCTGAACAGAGTCAGAACACCAACTGAACAGACTAACTTTAGGAAGTGCTGTGCAATATATCAGCTTCCAGAAAGACCCACCTCTCTGTTTCACTAACAGTGGACACTGACAGGCTGTCACTTCCTTTGCCACTATCTTACACATCACCATGGGTTGAGGGCAAACCTCCATGGCAGCCCTGGCAGGGACTGGCAACCCTGTCCTTTTAACAGGAGTTACTGCACAGCACGAGAGAGATATGTACACCAATTTTACACATGGCTACACTTATATAATATCCCCCTCCCCCCGGCAATCTTTAAAGCCACATACATCCTTAAATTGAAAGCAAGTAAGGACTTCAGTGACCTGATGTTATTATGTCAGTTGTAGCTTTTGTGAACAGCAGAGAGATCAGTTCCGCTTCAGAGAAAGGAGGCAGCTTCATACAAGTGTAAAGACTGACAAAATGCATCATAACAACAGTCTGGTAACGATTTGGGCAAAATGTTTCACATGCACATACTTTCTTTTGCTAGCTGAACCTCAATAGCTAAATCTACTTTACACTTGGGTATTTTAGTAAGATGTCAGTCATTACGGATTCATTTAAGTACTGTAGCTATGGTAACTGGGAGCTATCCACAGAGTTACATACTGTATGCTAGATTGAACTGAACTGTTTAAATACACCAATAGTAGGCTGAAAAGAATAACATTTTCAAAGATGTACCCACAACTCATTTTATGAACATAAAATTACTAAATAGTGATATAACTAGTACTTGTCATATGGTAATTGAAATGCAATGTTTGTTTGGATAAAGGATAAGTAGTTTAACCATTAAAATGTTAAGGGATTTCCCCTTCTGATCAATGGGAATCTGGAGCTAAAAGTTGAATAACATCCTGAGAAAGACTTCTCAATTATGTTTGCTGCTCAACCAAAGGTTTTCAAGTTAAGATACACAAATGCAAACAAATTCAGTGTTACTTGCGATAAATACACCATGTAACACAATGTTTCCTGTTTATGATCTTATGAATATGGGGCCAGATTTGGTACTTCTATTAGTATGAGTTTTGATTTTGATAGTACATGATGGTACAAAGCAATTACAAACCCATAATTTTACTTTTTATTTATTTTTTAAGAGAAAGTTTGTGTGTATTTATTTTCCTTTTGAAAAATGTTTCAAGCTTCTCCCAATATTTATTGGGGGTTTGCTATCCTTCACTTAGTCACAATATTACTAGTTTGACCCAGGACCACTAATTATAAGTATGTAAATCATTTGAAGTTTCCTCTGGTGTAGTGTGTGTGGGTGCAAATATTCCCTATGTTTCCTAAATACAGCTAAACCCCGTTATAACGCGGGTCTCGGGGTCCACCCCGAGACCACCGCGTTAGTAACGGGGTCGCGAGAAAAAAAAATGGCCGCCTCGCTTTAGCGCATATTCATCCCGCGGGACAGGAGATGGGAGCGGGCATGTCCCTCCGCTCCCCGCTTCCCCCTGTCACCGCGGGACAGGCCGCGGGGCAGGAAATGGGAGCGGGGATGTCCCTCCTGTCCCCGCTTCCCCCTGTCACCGCGGGACAGGCCGCGGGGCAGGAGATGGGAGCGGGGATGTCCCTCCTGTCCCCGCTTCCCCCTGTCACCGCGGGACAGGCCGCGGGGCAGGAGATGGGAGCGGGGATGTCCCTCCTGTCCCCGCTTCCCCCTGTCACCGCGGGACAGGCCGCGGGGCAGGAGATGGTTGCGGGGATGTCCCTCAGGTCGCCGCTTACCTCAGATCCCGCTGCCTGCATGGAGGTGGTAGCGGGGGGTTTCTTCTCCCCACCGCTGTCCCTGGAGCTCCCGCTACCTGCGCGGGAGGAGGGGGGGGGAGCGGGTGGTGGTGCTGGTCGCGGCCTTTCCTCTGCTCCGACCCCACCCCCCGTCTGTGTAGAGTGAGAGAGTGTGTGTGTGTATGTATATATGGGAGAGAAAGTGTGTCTGTGTATATGGGTGTGTGTATGTGGGTGTGAGTGTGTGTAAGTGTCTGTGAGTGTGTGTAAGTGTCTGAGTGTGTGTGTAAGTGTGTGTAAGTGTGTGTAAGTGTGTGTGAGTGTCTGTGAGTGTCTAAGTGTGTCTAAGTGTGTGTAAGTGTGTGTGAGTGTCTGTGAGTGTGCGTGAGTGTGCGTGAGTGTGCGTGAGTGTGCGTAAGTGTGCGTGGGTGTGTGTGAGTGTGTGTGAGTGTGCGTGAGTGTGCGTAAGTGTGTGTGAGTGTCTGTAAGTGTGTGCAGTGTGTGTGCAGTGTCAGTGTGTGCAGTGTGAGCAATGAGCAGTGTGTGTGCAGTGTGCAGTGTGTGCAGTGTGAGCAATGAGCAGTGTGTGTGCAGTGTGCAGTGTGTGTGCAGTGTGTCCAATGAGCAGTGTGTGTGCAGTGTGCAGTGTGTGTGCAGTGTGTCCAATGAGCAGTGTGTGTGCAGTGTGTGTGCAGTGTGTCCAATGAGCAGTGTGTGTGCAGTGTGCAGTGTGTGTGCAGTGTGTCCAATGAGCAGTGTGTGTGCAGTGTGCAGTGTGTGCAGTGTGAGCAATGAGCAGTGTGTGTGCAGTGTGCAGTGTGTGTGCAGTGTGTCCAATGAGCAGTGTGTGTGCAGTGTGTCCAATGAGCAGTGTGTGTGCAGTGTGCAGTGTGTGTGCAGTGTGTCCAATGAGCAGTGTGTGTGCAGTGTGCAGTGTGTGTGCAGTGTGTCAGTGTGTGCAGTGTGTCAGTGTGTGCAGTGTGAGCAATGAGCAGTGTGTGTGCAGTGTGCAGTGTGTGTGCAGTGTGTCAGTGTGTGCAGTGTGAGCAATGAGCAGTGTGTGTGCAGTGTGCAGTGTGTCAGTGTGTGCAGTGTGAGCAATGAGCAGTGTATGTGCAGTGTCAGTGTGTGCAGTGTGTGTGCAGTGTGCAGTGTGTGTGCAGTGTGTCAGTGTGAGCAATGAGCAGTGTGTGTGCAGTGTGCAGTGTGCAGTGTGTGTGCAGTGTGGCAGTGTGAGCAATGAGCAGTGTGTGTGCAGTGAGTGTGTGCAATGTGTGCACTTTTTTTTAAAAACGGGAGCCAAGGGAAAACCGCGTTATAACCGAATCGCAGTATAACGAGGCGCGTTATAACGGGGTTTAGCTGTATGTGTATTTTTCAAGCTAATTTATTGTATGTGTGATAAATATATATTTTAATGGTATGAATAATATGTTTCTCATATATTATAGGGTCATCTCTGTTAATTTCATTTACTTTTGTCAAAGCTATCTCCTTTTTAAATTGTAGTTTCTCACAAAAAAAACCTGTTAGATTCTAAATGGAGGATCTACTGTATGCACTGCAAAGGCATATTTTGGAACTAGCTATTGTTTTGCCCACTAAAATATCATATTGCCGAAATCTAAATCCTCATGTATTTGTGTTGTTGGTCCTTCATATCTATGCTGTAAAGTATAAACCTTCTAATGGTCCTTAGTATTGTGGTGTTAACACAGGGTCATTTTTAGAGGAAAGAAGAATACTGTGTTTGCCATATTTTGTAGCACGCAGAACATAATAAAAACACCTTCCATGCAGTTGTTTTTCATAAATTAATTTCCGGAGGCCTTGAGGAGTGTTTCACAGAGTCCTGTTGCCAGGCACAGTATGTCTCCACTTAAACATGGCTTTTGCCACATATAGTAATATATTTAGTACTTCAATGTCTTTACCTGCTGTCCTTTAAAGGAAGGGGAAAAAACATGTATTTGTGTTAATGTCAAATTGGACAAATGAACAAGGGAAACAAGAAATAAAATTGAATTGAGAGCTTATTACATTCTTGCAGTGATTATCTATTTTCATGCATTCATTATTGCGTTTATTAAGCAGTTATGTATTTACCTTTCCATTACTAACTGTTTGGAAAACATGTGAAGAAAAAAGAACACACAGAAGGTAAAAGTGATAGTTACATACAGTCTACAGGTACTGTATAATATCCAATGTGTTGGAAAAGGTAGGTACCTAAATCGAATAATAGTAATATCTATAGACATAATTGTTTACAGTATTTTAATGCAACATAAAACAACTTCAAGCAGGAATTGCCCCAGAAGTCTATACGAGTGTGTAAGAGATGTGTGCAGAGGTATGCAATGAGACCGTTTTTAAGGTGAAATAAAAATAAGGCTTTATTGCATCTGTCCCTTTTAACACAGCAAAAACATATTAAAACAACAAACGCCTATCCCTGTTTAAGGGCTAATTTATTTTCCCAGTCCCTTTCTCCAGGGCTGGGGGATTATCCCATTACCACCCTATTCCCCAAAGTCTCAAGAGATACCTTAAAGCAGGTGGAACTTCATGTCAGTCTCTGGTAGGTTCCTGGGTCCCCTGTGGCCAGGAATATAGGTCTTTGGGTGTCTAGATTTCAGCAGAGCCTTTCTGCTCAAGATCTCTTTCCTCTTGTCAGCACCCTTGTGTACTGAGGAAAATCTCCCTCCCTGTCTCTGAGGCAGGCTTTATTGACACCTGTAATCAGCCAGGTGGTGTTGGTTAATTGTCTACCAGCAGTTAACCACCCCACTGCTGGATTAGAGACACATTTCTGAACAGGGATAAGTCCCCTGTTACATACCTCCCCTGTTTGTTTGTGGGACAATCCTTCCACTCTCATTCGAGATATCTCAGTGACTTGAATAAGAGTGGATGGAGGAGGAGAACCCTCAGTCCCGCTGGGATTGGAGCCCTTCCTCCAGTTTAGTAGTGTCTCCTCCAGAAGATGCTTGAGATCAGCAGTCCTCCGTCGCTCAAGGAGAACTTTTTCAAAGTCCAGTTTTTCTGCTGACCACGTGGTCATGAGCTTACCCCTGTGTCGGGCGCTCCTCTTTTTGTAGGCAGACTGTATGGTGACAGTCGCAGAGCGTTTATGCAAATCGCTTTCTCTCGCCATCTTTCCCATGTACTCCACTTTAGCACCAAATGTCCATTTCATGGTATCATAAGAGAACCCAAGAATAGCCACCTGAGCCCTCAGTTCTTGAAGCTGCCTTCCTGCACTTTTCCCATTCAATGTAGTCACCAGTTCAGCTTCTTTGGGATTGAGTTGCACCTCCACCTCCCTTTCCAGAGAATGTCCTATCTTTTCAGCTTCCTCAGCTAAGGATTCTTCTGGCTTTGATTCTGCACTCCTACCTCTGTTTGTTGCCTGTTGGGCAGCTGCAGGTTTGGCTAGTGCTTTCTTAGGTGGCTCAAACTTCGTCATCTTGTTTTGAAGGTGTGTGGAGTCCCCAACTCTCACTGTAGCCTTGTCCTCACGGGCATTAGTTACTATGGGATACCGATGCTGGGCAGAGCCAATACCTTTTCCCGTATTGGAGGAATCTGTAAGTTACTGGTCTGCAGAGTCTCACTCTGTTTGAGTGCGTCTTGCAAGTCTCTTCTCAGGGAATTTATCTGTGCACTTTGCTTTCTCTGAGTCTATATCAGTGTCTCCTTCATATTCTGGAGCTCTGTAATTTTTGTCGTCAAGGTTGCCGCTGCGTCTGTTTTCTCCTTGGTGTACTGACTCAAGGGAATGGAACAGTCTCTCTGTCTCTCCAGCTCTTGCTCCAGTTTCTGGGCCTGCTCCTTCTCATACAGAGTCACCTGGTATCGAAGCTCCGCCTCCAGTGATGCTCTGATGACATGCAGCATGGCCTCTAGCTCCTCATACTGCTCTGTGGGGACGTACTGGGTATTCAGACATTCCTGCAGCGCTTGTATCTCTTTAGCAGACTGCAGATTTTCTTCCTGTAGAGTTTGCTGCTTCTCCTCGGCATACTGGAGGTACGTACGCAGACCTTGCAGTTGGTTCTGTAGTCGGTGCTCTGCTTCAAACTTTTAATCTTCCAAAAGTTTATTTATTTTTTTAAGCTCGTGCAGCTTTTCATTCTTTCCCTTCACGTGTTCTGTCAACTCAGAATTTTCTTTTTTTAATCTTACATTTTCTCTTTTTTCAGTTTTTCAGGGCCTCCTTGCAGTCCACCTTCCATTTTTGCACATTTGCATGGAGGCAGGCTGTCTCCTGGCATGAGACTTCCATCTCCAGGTTGAGGGTCTGAAGCTCCTTCTGAGAGACTTTGAGATTTAAATTAAGATGGAGGATAGTTTTCTTTGAAATGTCCAGCTCATCCGCGAGACTGTGAAGTTCCTTTCTGGAGACTTCCAGTTTTGTGTGGCCGCTGTTGATCTCATGCTGTGAGGCATCCAGTGCTGCACGAAGATTGTGAACATCTTGCTAAAAGACTGTAATCTCCTTCAGTGCCTCCTCATACTTCCGCTTCAGCTTAGCCATCATTTTATCAGATTGGCTAAGCTTTTCCGCCATGGTGGCATTATTAGTGTTTGCAGCATTTAGCTCAGACTTGAGATCGTCCAATTCTGTTCCAGATTCAGAGTACATTGCGAGAATAGTCTTCTGTAGCTCAGCATTATCTACCCTCTCAAGTTTCAATTGTTCCCGGAGAAGAGCACAGTCACACCTGGCAATTTTCAGGGCATTTTCAGGGCTGGTCAAGGGATCGTCACTCACTGGTTCCGACTCCGCTTCCCTGGGATGGTTGGTTGAGGGTTCCTCACTGTTGGCCCCGGACAGACACTTCTTTGGGTTAGCCGACTTCTGCCTTGGGCCCTCTGGATATTCGGTCATCCGCATGACGCGTCCTCCATTTTCCCTAGGATGCAGGGCCTCTCGTCCCCCTTTTTCTCCGTAGGATCTGCGGACGTGTCTGTTCCTTCCACGGTACGTGAAAAACGCTTTTCTTTTTCTTTTTTCGCCTTTTTGTTTTGGATGACACAGTCCCCTCAGGGATACTGAGGCCTCCGTCTTCATTTGAAATTTTAGCTGCTTCACTGGATCCACCATGCTTTTCTTGCAACTGTATAAGCTGGCGGAAATATTCGGTGATCCGCTGCTCCCGCTCTTTCTCCTGCCGATCATATTCGTCATCATAGGGAGCGGTCTTTTCAATTCGTACAGAGTTCAGGCACACCCACCATTCTTGTGGTGTTTTGTGGGTGTGACTCGGTTTGGGTTCCCCGTAAGAGATGTCTTCCTCCTCATCGGACGGGAAGGGCCACTCTTCTGTGGGGTAGGGTTCATTCCAGGAACGCTGAATCTTGTCCTCCATTTTGGGGCTATCAGGTGTATTTTTCTTCCTGACCTCTGGAGGCGCTATTGCAGCTTTTGCCAGTGTATTTTCTAGAACCCCAGCTTGTGATAGTCCTACCGGTGGGCATATTTTGCTTGTAGAGGTCATAGCTCTCAAAGGCATCTCCGTAGACTTTTTCTTTCCTTAAGTAAGTTTTAAAACATCAGCAGTCCTGTGCACGCATTCCTTCTCATTAGGTATACTGGATGTGCAGTTGCTAAGTAAAACTTATATTTGCTTTACACCATTTACTTGCTAGGCTCAATTCCTCCCCTTCAGCAAAATAATGTGGTTTTCTGCTTGAGTTCAGTAATTTTCAGTCTCATCTTTGGGTATTATGGCATTCCCTCCCAAGATACATAGATAGACTTTACTTGCAGAAAAAAATATATTCTTTGCAATGGAATATTTCTTTCACTCCCGGCAGGGCGACCCAACTCTCAGCAATTGGCTTTGGGTTACCTTTTACACAGTTCAGAAATCCCTTTTTTTTTTTTTACCCGGTAGGGCAATTTTACACTCAGCACTTGTTTGCTGAAAATTTCCCTGCTTCAGCACAGTCTTGCATCAATATTCACACTTTTCTGCATATACTCCATTCACAGCTGGTAGTCCTATGCGGTGTGGCAGCCTTTACTTCCAGAATCAGTACCGCTCGTGGGTGACTGTCTGTATTTTTTTTTTAAACGAAAACAATAAAGCCTAGCTCCTCTGGAGCGCTAACTCACTTCTTGAAGTGGATAGGAGTCAGGGGAGCGTCAATACCTGGAAAATATACAAACTACCATAGTGTATACTGTTTGGCAATATAAATGTGGCAATGCTCCAAGGAGCAAAAGACTATTGGATAAGGAACATATCCATAAACAACAGAAGGGAGAAATAAATTCCCGAAGAGAGACAACAGAGCCAAAGGTTAAAAACCATATGAATTTATCCGGAATGGTTCAAATCAAGGCTTACAAGATACCGGAGTAAAACGGGCGTTGTGAAAGGTAAAGATGATACACCGAGTCGCGACCTCGTGAACCTCCAGTGCGTCCGCCTTCTCCACCGGTACTCGTCCTGTGCTGCAAGCTGGATGCCGATACGTCACTTCCGGGTTTCACGGATGTGGTTGGCGTCACCGGAGCTGCAAGCTAGATGCCGATACGTCACTTCCGAATTACACGGGTACTTCTTGAACCCTGACTACTGCTGGAAGGCAAAGCCCCTTCATCAACAACCATACTGTATTACACATCATTGTGATAGGCAAGTAAGGTTTACCTGCTTCAGCAGCCTCTCTCTCTCCTCTTGGGATTGTGGAAAAGAGTCCATCTGTGGTTTTGTGACTTTCTTTAGTGCAGTGTAGATTTCCTGCCTGAATGTGTATCCCTTTAATTCTGATCTCTGCTGGAGGTGAATCTTTGTTTTTGTTGCTCAGGTTTGTTTGCAAGACTGTATGCAGTCAAAAAGCACAAAAAAATTCCCAGGCACTCTCCGGGGCCCCTTTTAACTTCAAGGGCCACCTCTCGTCCCACTTCTGACGACCATATGTAAGAGACGTGTTCAGAGGTACACAATGGAGACATTTATCAATATACATAGACATAGATAATAGCCTTATACGAAAAGTCTTATCTGTTAGCTGGGCTGCTGTAGGGGAAGCTTCTCTGCTCTCTTGGATCCGCACCCTTGTGTGCTAAGGCAATCTCCGGGCTCCAGGTTAGAATTTTGTCCCCTTTGTCTTGTTGTCAGCTTGCCACTCAAGACATCTGTCCTTCCTTGGTTCAGCCCAGTTGTGGACTAAGGAATCTCCCTTCCTGTCTCAGAGGCAGGCTTTTTCTAACACCTGTAATCAGCCAGGTGGTGTTAGGTAATTGCCTACCAGCAGTTAACCACCACACTGCTGGATTAGAGGCACATTTGTGAACAGGGTTAAGTCCCCTGTTACAGGGACCAAGCAGGTTCACTAAGTGGAGGTATGCGATGGAAGGTTGGTATGGTTAGGAAGCTCAATCTGGCACATTATTGGTAGGCAGGGTGTTACCATTCACCTGTACTCTAGTAAGTGTCTGATCCAACCTGGGGCAGGTGTTCATATGCTAATGTTTAAACCCATTGTATTTATGTATGTTCCGACTCATTGCCTCCGGGACCGGAGAGTTATTGTACCCTGTCCCCGTTACTATTCTATATGACCTTTTAAAATATTGGTTGCCTTAGTATGCAGGGAGTAACTACTGTATGCTTAGTTTGTGTGTAACTACCTTGATAAGGTTAACTTACAAGATTCTGGATGTATGGTATATGTGTAGACCTGATTTATGCTGTTACAGACTGTGTATATCCAAATGTATATTGTAGTAATGTTGAAACATGACTATATAATGTTGGGGACAACATTGGGTTTAGTTAGGGGAGATTATAACCCCCCCCCCTCCTCCTCTCAATGGGGTTACCAGTTTGCAGCAAGGGGTTAATAGTAGAGAAGTATATGGTATCCCTGACGTCACAGGGAAGTATATAGGAGAGGGGGAAGGTTCTGGAAGGAAGGTTCCTGGAGGACAAGAGGGGAGGAGCCTTGGGTAGGAGAGACATGTATTAGGTTCCCGACGTAATAGGAGAGATCAGGTCCCTTGTTTATCATGTTACTGCTAGAGACAGTGCCCTTTTAGCAAAAATCGGAATAAGATGGTGTAAGAGATGTGTGCAGAGGTATGCTAATGGAGACCGTTTATGGTGAAATTAACATATGGCTTTATTGAGCATGTTCCTTTAAACAATGTACAGTACTGCACAAAACATAAAAGAAAACCTACTCCATTTTTGAGACTAACTAGACAGTATACAGTAGAGGCAACGTTTATTCTAACATTTGCTGTAAACTAGCCGGGTTACATTCTGGGTATGTGCTGGGTATGTGCTGGGTATGTTCTGGGCTAGTTTGAGGCACGTTTAAGGCATTTCTGCATTGACTAACGACCCATAGGATTAACACAGCAGGGATCCCTGGCAGTCCAATTCAGTTTGAATGGGACTGCCAGGGACCCCCGCTGTTAATCTGATAGGCCATTAATCAATGCAGAAATGCTGGGGCTAGTTTAAGGAAAGTTTAAGGCATGTATTCAGAATGTACCTGGGTGTACCTGGGTCTTTTGGGGAATTGCCACTGGTTTTTGTTAGAATAAGAGTTGCCTCTACTGTATGCCCTAACTATCTGTGGCTTGCTGGATAAGCCAGTTCCCAGTACCAAAAACATATACGTTATTTCTCAGGGAGCAATATATAAGAAAGTCTTATCTGGTTCTCCAGCTGCAGGCTTTGCAGTCCAGCTGCTCCCAGGAATATCAGTCTGGTCTGTCCTCTGTCAGCACAGTTGTGTGCTAAGGAAACCTTTGTGTCCAGGCATAGAGGTCTTGTCCCATCATGTCTTGTTGTCAACACACAGTCCTCCTGTGTGCTCAAGACTCTCTCCACCTGGGGACCCAAGTGTCCCTGCTGCGGGGAAGAGTTCCTGCTTCCCAAGCTGCTGCAGCCTACGGAACCCACCAAGAAAGAAGCGGTCGACTTCAATACTGGGCCGGTCAATGCAGGTAATCAACTTACCCCCCTCACGAAGTTTCGGAGGGCTCGAGCACTCTAACCGCGGATCCAGATCCGGTTCCAGAGCCAGAACCTACAGAGAAAGATGCGACTGGCCTCTCTACTGTGGTGATCGATGCTGTTAATCAATCTACCTCAACCATGGAAGTTTCGGAGGGCCCGTGTGCCCTAACCCCGGTTCCAGACTCTGTTCCAGACTCAACTCTAGAACCCATTCCTGAACCAGAAATACAGATGGCGGAACCAACTAAGGGTAAGGTGACTGCCCAGGAAGAATGGGGTTCGCTACCACTGATGCCGCCGGAACAGGACTGCTTCTTGCTGATTGCCACCAGTAAATGCGAGGTGCCACAACGCTGTTCCCCTGCGAAGTTGTCCCTACCCCCATCCTTGTCTACTGATGACAGAAGCCAACCAGCCGTGGTGATGTGCCAGCCGGCGGACCGCTCAAGTGAAGCTGCGGACAAAGAGCTAACTACCTCATCTGCTGCAGACCCTGCTGTGGGCCCGTGTGCACTACAATGGCCAGTCGGGCTGACTACAATGGTACCATCAGTCCCAGGCTTGGGACCAGAACCTACCGACAAAAAGGGTGAGTTGACTGCCCCAGGGGTGTCGGGTGTGAGCTCCCAGGTGACCTCGGAGCACGGTAGCTCCTTAAGCATGGCCACCAGGGTGATTGGCTCGCCTCAGCATCGCGTCCTGGCGGAGGTGTCCCCACTAGAAGATTGCTGCCCAGTGGTACGGGTGAACCAGTGTCCACAGACTACCTGCCAAGTTGAAAGAAGAATCAGCAGCCAGCAGAGCGGTGAGGCACCAATCCTTTTCTCCCTGCAGGATGTGATGGAGGTAATCGGGGAATAGGCCCTGCTCGGCGATTACTTCTATGCAAAGGACCACCAAACTCATCTGTCTCAAGACCCAGATCTCGTTATGTATCCAGGAGATGTCACTTCAGAAGTGTCTGATGGAGCAAACCGGACTGTGCTGTGACAGGGTAATCATTGTCTCCTTCATGCGCAACATGGAGCACCCCATTCACCATGTGGTGGACCGAAGAAAAGGTCAAGACCTCCTGGCCTACCGCATCCATGCCGCGGATGGCCGGGTAAAGGTCTGGCCAAGAGACACTGTGCTGTTCCTTCCACCAGGGGGAGGAAGTGGTATTGAACCAGTGACTGTTGCACCGGATCATGATCTCCCAGAGACTACCCAGGCGGAGGCTCACAAAAGTCAAAGTGAGGTACCCCCACACCATCAGTTAGTGGCACCCCATAATTGGTCTCAGCAAACAGCTGGCCTCGGCTCACTCAGCTGGCCTCGGTTATCACTGTGGTTAAGTTATGCACTGTTGATGTTAAAGCACCTGTGATAAGTTGTATATACTATGCACTGCATTTTCATTATATAACTTTATTATGCCTTGTGACGCTGTCCTCCAAGCGGCGTCATTGGTATTTCCACCAGGGGAAGAATGTAGCCAGGTCCTCTCTGGCTCCCCAGTTTCCCCTTTCTCCCTCACTCTCCCTCGCTCCGGTAGGGGATGCTACGGGGACGAATGCATCGCCGGGGGCTTCCGGTGCCATTGTGTTTAGGGCGCCGCCTTGTTTTCAGTTTTAGTGCATGCACGGAGGTTTGTGCATGCGCAGAAGCAATGCGGCGGCCATGCTAGGGTTGCCGCGCAGAGTCGTGCATGTGCGGGGCTTCACACATGCACAGACGTGTCAGCGGCGGCCATTACATGTAGAGCCTGAGCAGTGGAGTGTCAAGGGAGTCACGGCGGCCATTATAGCATCGCGCAGGCATGGCAGACATAGCGCACAGGGCCCCAATGTTAAAGAGGTCCCTAAGGGACTACAACTCCCAGCAGCCCCCTAGGAAAGGGATAGGGTCCTTTAGAGCAGCTTAAGTGAGGTTCCAGCCAGGAAGCGTGTATAACCTGACCTTGCTGTTAAAGGCGAATCACTCTCTACTGACTCGCAGAGATAAGAGACATTCTTAAGGTGGATCACTCCGTGCAGGGCCATCCATCCCAGAGGCGGAAACAACGTGGGATTGTCCTTCAGGAAAGGGATCTCAAGTACAGAGCATCTGCTTGCCCAGGTGTGGACACACTTGGCAGGTAACAGTCAAGTCACCAAGTGCACCAAACTCATCTCATCTTAGTGGGCAGCGCTGTCTCACACTTGGGTGGGGGACTCTGGGGACACTTGGGACTTTGATATATGGTGTGGGTTACGGTCCCGTGAGGCCAGTGTTACAGGGTGACACTAAGGTTTCTGTTGATGTCATATTGTGATGTGATATGTTTGTGTTTTCTTGCATATACAGTAAACTGTTTTTATATATACGTCAGTGTATGTGCTTACTGTGTATGAGGTCCTGTGTTAGGGGTCATTCTACCCTTAGAATCTTACACAGGTGGAGGCGCTATTTATGTAAGATCGGTCCAGAGGATACACCCCAGGCTCTCACTGGTGGAGGTTCAGGTCTCCTGTGAACCTGACAGGTAAAGCACCACACACCTGGTAATACATATAGTTTCCCCTCACATGCACTCTATCTGCGATTGGGGGGGGGGGTTTCATGTGTTACTTGTATTTTGGCAATCATTTAGAAATTAGTATTCTAATAAACAAGCCATTTTAGATAGAGCTTTTTTCTTCCTCCACTTTTTCAGTATTTAAAAAGAATATATATAGAAAACAATGTGTATATAATATGTTGATTATGTTTGTTATATTTGTACAAAGTATCAATCAGGAAATGTCTGTTGAATAATAGCTTTATTGTATAACTTTAAGGATCCGCGCTGCGGGTACACCTGCTTCCAGCGCCTCCTTACCTTGTCTTTCTGCCGCCCAGGGTCCCCGGTGGCGTGCCTCACTCCTCGCGGCCCCCCACGGCTGCTCCCGCACTTCCGGGTCACGCGCGTCACTCTTACAGGCGCGCGTGGACCCAGGCTTCCATTTTCTGGCGCCGAGCGCCTGACTCCGCCTCCTCAGGTGCAGCGCACGCATCACACGCTTCCCTGCCCCTGCTCCATCAGGCCCACCCCCCAGGCCCTTCTCCCCTAACAGGTCTTTCCCCGGGCTGCTCCTCCGCTCCTCCCCTTGCTCTGATAGGGGAGAAGTGCTTGGGAAGCTGGGGCCTATCAGGTCCTCCCTCGTTCCTCCCCTTCCTCTGATAGGTCCCAGCCCCCTTGTAAGGTTAAAACTGTCTTCTGTCAGCTCTGGAATTGATAAGGTTAAACAGAATACGCTGGCCTTGCTATTTTCACGGGAGGCTATTGTAAATAGCTTTAGACCAACTGTTTCATGCCTGTCATGTTGTTAAAACAAGACTACAGAGGATAGGGCTGCCTTTTAAGTCACCATTGTATATTCCTCTTGCTCAGCAGTTAAATGTTTTAAGCTCTACAGAAAAGGCATTATGTGAAGGATAAATGTAAATTTAGATGTGTACCCATATTTGTAACAGATGACAACTGTATTTTTGTCCCTGCCTTATGTATAAAGCCTGCTTGTGAACCATTAAAATTTAGTTGTGGGAATTCAACCAAGGAGCCTCCTTGAATTTTTACAGCTCTGAGCTCATATGCTATACTATTTGAAAGCATCCCATATCCGTTGCGTTATATGTGCTCCCGGGAGAAGTTATGTTTTGCTTGCCCTAGAAGGACCTGATCTGTAGAGATCTAACAGTTTTGGTGACAGAAGTGGAATTTCACACAGGAAAAGGGGTGAGTAAAGGATTCTTTTTATTTGTTTCTCACCTTTTCCTCTGCGAAACTAAGCAACCTAAATTTATAAGGGCAAAAGAACATAGGGTGAGAGTCCCTATTGTTTAATCGTGGGTAAGTCCCTGTAATCAAGGGTAAGTCCCCGATTTATGTAACAAAGGGTGAGAGTCCCTATTGTTTTATCGAGGGTAAGTCTCTGATTTATGTAACAAAGAGTGAAAGTCCCTATTGTTTAATCAAGTGTAAGTCCCTGATAAGTAAAACGGACAGTATATGATTTCAAATAGGATGGCAATTTAAGTTAAGTTAAAAATTGTTTAAAGTTAAGTTAACATAAGTATTGTTTAAAGTTAAGTTAATTATTGTTTATTAATACGTGCGCATAAAGTGTTAAGATTTCTTTCCTGTATAAACTCATTATGGGCACTAACATTTCATCTAATGAACTTACCCTAACCTGTCAGCCCTCGCACAACCCCCTCCCGCAATGTCAGTGGCAAAATCAGCTGTCTATCTCTCGCCTGTATGTATTGTAATAAGCAGCTGCAAGTAGCCCCCACCTTTTTTCCTCCAGCTATTTTTACACAGGCATAGGAATGTACCAAAATCGTGAATGGCAGCATGGCTCTTAGGAAAAACGAAACATGCAAACTCAAATTATTTGTGCAATATTAACTGAGTATGAGTATATATTAAGTTTAAATTAATAATATTTTCCCGTCTGAATTGAAAAGTGGAAAACAAGAGTATAACAGGTATAGGTTTCTTTTTCCCTCAGAATGTTTTATTTTTAAGTATGGATATGGTAAAAAAAAAAAAAAGAGGTTGAATAATCCCTGTGTGTGTGCTTGTAAGAATCTGGGTGAATTCTATCTATATGAAAGTCTTATTTGCATTGAATAATAAGAATACCGGTTTATTGTATGTATACAAAATGACTATTCAGGACTTGCAAATGCTTTTCAAATAAGAATATAATTAATTGCTCATGTTGAAATTTAATTTTTAAAGGTGTGCACCACCACTATAATATAAACTAATTTACACTGGGCAGGGGAAAGTTTTGGGTATCTGTGGAGAAAAAGAATAAAGAAAGGATGAATTATTTTTGTAAACAGTCCAGTCACTGGAATAATAAGGATGTTTATCGTACTGGCCAGGCGATTTATTTCCTTAACCAGAATTATAATTCTTTTCCTCTAAATCTCCACAGATAACATCAGGTGAATAAGTTATATAGAATAACAGGCGAAATATATTCTAGACACAAAGCTAACTAGAAGCTCAGCATTTTAAAAATTAGTTTAAAAAAAAAGTTAATTATGATATGAAGGAAAAAAAAAAAAAGGATATCTTTATTAATTTAGTCTGCAGGATCAAACTGTTTTGTTTTCCTATTTTTTAAAATAGATGAAAAAATATGTGTCTGTTATTTTTGTAAAAAAAACTGGTTGAATGTGTGAAAAAAGCATAAAATTCTATTTGTTTTATGTCTGCGCTCTGTGCTCTTTTTGTGTATAACCAGTAACTAAACTATCTAAAAGTATATGTTAAAGCCTACAATTTTCTGTTTAACAAAGATCCAGTTTTAAATTTTGAATACCAGTAACATTGTCGGGCTGTGTGAAGAGCTGCATATTTCAAGCTGTCCCAAATTGTATTGCAGTAACCAGTAATTAACCATTTTTTCTGTTACAAGGTTTTGGCAGGAAGCCCAGAGAGTTATTTGAGCTTGTTATATGGCTTGAAATGGAAACAGGTGTAAATTGATTAATATAGAGTTCCAATAAACAGAGGACAGTAACCCAGAATGAGCACTCTAAACACCTGGTGGGTGGGTAACTAAGTGGTTAAAACTTAAATCTTTAATATCCGTGTAAAATAATGGGGATTAAAACAAATATTAAACGCTCAGATCCTATAGTATGAACACAATGTAATGTTCTGGATCACTGATGAACTGCATAGAATCACTAAACTAGTGTTTTGCAGTGGGAACAGGTGGATAAAGTAACCACTAGTCCAATGTAATCAGCACAGAAACTCTAGTGCTGAGCCATGTATAAGTGTGCAGACCTCGAAATAGCAGTAAAGCAACGGACAAGGAAAACGGCCCCTAGCCAGGTCTGCCAATATACTAGAGGGTTCTCTATGGAATTATTTTTCTGCAAAGTTGATCATATATTTAATATTTTATCATTTTTAACCATCTTTTTCTCTCAAATGTGTCCCACCTTTAAATCTGTGTCTATGAGTTTTTTATGCTACAGGTTGTTCTTTCAGCAAATCAGATGCTATTTTGTGTTCTACAAGTTTCTGTCAGAAGACTATAGCAGATTATATTTATATTCAGTAGGGTTCTTTTGAGATTTCTAATGAAAATGTTATACCCAAAGGTTTTAGGTTAGTTTTGCTATACATCAAGCAATTCCATTAAGGTTATGCTTTAAATGCTGTTATCCTTTATGTGATATTGTTCACATGTAATACAAGTGAACAAAAGGAGGGTGTTATTGCTGTTATTATTGCTGGCTGCCCCTGAAACCATATGGCAAGGGCTGAGAGTGTCAGCTCTTGGCTCTTGGGTATAATATTGTACCTTACTATGTTGCCTGTAATTTTTTCTTTTTATAACCCCATATGGGTATAAACTAGGAACTGTGTATGTAGGGTTAACTGTGTAAGCCCAGTAGTTAATGCATTCTCTGTGTATTCCCTTTGCCTCATGGGCCTGCAGCTGTCTGTGCAAGCTTATAAGTGGATTGCCTTGTATGGGTGGCCCCTTATGAAAAATAGCTGCAGAGGAGAGTCTCCTAGCACATGAGGGAAAAGGGAGGGGCTATTTTGGCCTGTCTTGTCTGCCAGAAAGGTATTCTTAGCTGGTGTCTTAGAGAAGAGAAGGTTTTAGAACCCCACATGATAGGTGCAAATGGAGGAGTGCAAGCTCTTGTGTCCCAGGACATACTTGAAAACGAGAGGTAACTCTCAATGTATTACTTCCTGGTCAAATATTTTATAAATAAATAAATACATGTTAGTTTTATGTGTTCTAAACCTGCAATGCATTGTGTTTGTCCTGTGATTTAAACCCAGGTTGGTGAATTACATGTGAATAAGCATTCCAATGCCCCAGCTCAGATATGGAGTGCCTGAAAGTGAACTGATCCTGTTATTTTCTATGTCATATTCCCTTAGCGGAACTGTGAAATTTCTTGTGTGTCAGTTTTAGGGGGATATTTGGGTGGAAATATAATTATTTTGGTTGCAGGAGTTGTAGGGCCAAAGTGCTGGTAGTCACTTAATTTTCCCCAGCAAGCAGGCATGATTTGACGATACGCAGTGTGAATTACACCAGGGCCTCCCTGTGCCCCCCAGACTACTGGATTTCGAGCCCAAATCTCCCCAAGTTATTTTCCTAATAAGTATAAGGTTCCCCAAAGTATATTCTCTGTTTCTTCTGTTTGTGAGTTTTTAAGGTCTTATCCGAATGAACCACCATTTGTTTTTCTGCCTGTTTTGCCTTGTGACTGATCCCTTAAATATAAAGGTGTATTTGGCCTGGCCTAATGTGACAATCAGATATAATTTTCTCTCATGGGAAGACCAATGGTCACCCTAGGTAACTTGTAGATTTAATGTTGTATGGTTATGTTCTAAACAGACGATTTTAATCAGCATCTATTGTGTGAAACTAATGCAATTGTCTGAGTGTCTCATGTCCAGGTGCAGTCCTTCCAATTAGATGAAGATAAAGGTGACACAAAAGTGCTTTTCATCTAAAGTGGAGAGCCCTATTCCAGATTCTACCCAGTCAGA
This sequence comes from Ascaphus truei, assembly GCF_040206685.1. Classification (NCBI taxonomy): domain Eukaryota; kingdom Metazoa; phylum Chordata; class Amphibia; order Anura; family Ascaphidae; genus Ascaphus; species Ascaphus truei. Next base: position 95,283,980 of record NC_134483.1, on the reverse strand, counting down.
GTATTTTTCCTGGATCCATGTTACACAAGTGCACCCACAGTCGCTTCAAATTAAACCTCAACAAAGGAGGGAAGGCCTAAAGACACAGCCGTTCTCAGTTGGTGTTTTGGTTCATAAGAAAACTCGGCACTAACCAAAAAAAGGAGAAAAGTTCATAAGAAGAAAAATCGGACCTCAACATATGAACTTTGAACTTTTTAATAACCTTTCTTTTTACAGGTTTTATTATTTTAATTACAATGTTTATTCTATTAGGTTTATATAAGTGGTGTCCACATGAAGACGATAGGGTAGTAACAAGAATATTTTGTTATATAATGGAATCCTGGTAAACAAAGCCCACATCTTAGGTGCAATCTATACCAATGTACTATACATACCCAATAAATTGCACCCCAGGAACACGAGAGTTATATTTAACCCCTTGGAAAAAGACAAGATGCTATAAGATATTTGTAGAACTATATATATAAGAAATTGGTTATGAAGGGAGTAGAAATACAAGTTTACCCTAGGGAAATTATTGACTCTGTGATAGAAGGATAGATAAAGTATTATCCTGCAACTAGACCAGGTTATGTTATTTGGGAAAGTGGTTCCAGTGTTTGAAAGTAGAGATGAGGGTTGGGATTTGTTGGGACTTGGTGGTTAGATAATTTCGCTGGGAGCGAAGCTAGTGGATGTTTTTGTATGTGTGTCTGTCCTACTCATTACTCTCTGTGTTATGAACAGCAAAACTTTGGTCCAGAAGTGCGTTGCAACACCCCCACCGATGCTATGTCTCTTTTTGGTGATGAAGATGTCAGCAGTCCCCCAGAAGAAAAGACCGAAAAAAGAAATCAACTGGGCCAATACAATGGCCAGAAAGGAATCAAGTTATGCACTATGGGACTATTTTTTTGGTCCGGCAGGACTATGATATGATTAACTGTTCTTTAAAAAGACTGTCTCTAAAGGAAAAGAGGGGGCTGAGAAGATTGGATATGAGGAAGGTGGGGAGGTCACCCAAGGGCGTGTGTCAACCACAAGGAAAGGATCACAAGTCAACCATTTTGCCTATGGCAGCCATTTTGTCTGTTCCGATATTCTGAGTAAATGTAGTATGTAAGATGTATGTGTTGGGCAGTCGCTCCTAGGAAATATTAACCCACACCAACCCCCACTTATGCTCAGAAATAGAATTTAAATAATGTTCATCATACCTAAGCAAAGAATACAAAATTGAAAGGCATTAATTATTAAAAATAGCTCTGTTAAGAGAGTAGCGGGAGGTCTAATACCCTTTTAGGAATGTATGATTTATATGCAAAAGGAAATTTTTCAGTAGTCAATATAGATGTCGTTTTTCACGATACTAAAAGACGCTATTTTTAAGGCTCAGCAATAGATAAGGACAGTAGTTTTGCAAAATTGTATGGCATTGGGTTATCTGATGGCAGCACAAGGAGGGGTTTGTAAATTAGTGGGTAAAGAATGCTGTTCTTATATTGACACCCAATCAAAAAGTATACACCGTGATATGGATACTCTAGCAGAAATTTAACCTAGAATGAGAGAGGAAACAAAAGAGTTTGATTTTACATTTGGCCTTGAAAATTGGCTCGGTGTATTGGGAATTAAATTCTTTACGGAATTAGGATAATTGTAGGTTTATTACTCTGTGTGTATGAATTAATCTAGATGGCTAAAAGTGTAATCAGCTCTATTTTTGCCAAGAAAGATGTTTCTGCTTCTAGCTCGACCATTATGTATATGCCTCCCACAAAGAGAGCGAGAAATACCAATAGTCTTGGTACTCATCAACCACCCATATGTTCATCTCTGAGATACCTAAAAGAGATAGGTTTCTGCAGGCACATGGTCTCTTGGAGGTTTCTCCCTTGGAGTTTTTCCTCTCCTGAGTGGTTTGCAGAAGAATAAATGGGATTGGTCAATTGGTTTGTTCTATCAGAACAAAAGGAAGGATGTAAGGTTAAAACTGTCTTCTGGCAGCTCTGGAATTGATAAGGTTAAACAGAATACGCTGGCCTTGCTATTTTCACGGGAGGCTATTGTAAATAGCTTTAGACCAACTGTTTCATGCCTGTCATGTTGTTAAAACAAGACTACAGAGGATAGGGCTGCCTTTTAAGTCACCATTGTATATTCCTCTTGCTCAGCTGTTAAATGTTTTAAGCTCTACAGAAAAGGCATTATGTGAAGGATACATGTAAATTTAGATGTGTAACCATATTTGTAACAGATGACAACTGTATTTTTGTCCCTGCCTTATGTATAAAGCCTGCTTGTGAACCATTAAAATTTAGTTGTGGGAATTCAACCAAGGAGCCTCCTTGAATTCTTACAGCTCCGAGCTCGTATGCTATACTATTTGAAAGCATCCCATATCCGTGGCGTTATATGTGCTCCCGGGAGAAGTTATGATTTGCTTGCCCTAGAAGGACCTGATCTGTAGAGATCTAACACCCCTATTTAGTCTCCCCTCACCATTACCACTTTGCTCTGCATAGCTTCTGTACCTTGGTGCTGTCTGCTGTTGCCTGGCTCCTTTTGTCTTTCAGTTCCAGTTCCTGTCCCTGGATATTCTGCTGACCTCCCTGGATCTGACCTTTGGCTTTGGACTTCTATTACGCTGCTCTCTGGAACCCCTTGGATTTGGCTTTGGACTTACTACCCTGCAGACTTCTATATCCCCTGGACACGGCTTACGGACACTCTACTACGCTGCTCTCTCCACTCCACGACCCAGGCTTACGGACACTCTACTACGCTGCTCTCTCCATCCCACGACCATTGGCTTACGGACTTTACCTTTCTACGCTGGAGTTGTCAAGTATGGTACCCTTTCTATTTTTGTTACCTGGACCACCTACGCTACTTCCACACTCCGGCCGTGTCCCCGTTTACTGCTAGGTGTGGGGTAATACTCCTTTTCACCTCATTCCCGGGGTCACGTATGGCTTGTGGGCAGGCCGCGCGTTACAATAACTCTCTGTCACTCCACTTAGACAAATATGCTAAGCTGAGGGATCTGGAATGGTATATACACAGGTGCAAATTAATCATGTCTCTCTTGATTGGATTCTGGCACTATATACTGTATATCATGCAAGTGCAGTTAGAATCCATCCCCTGATGAAATCGACCTGGTCTGAGGAAACGCGTAGGGTCACGTGCTGCTGTGAGAAGCTGTGTGTCAATATTTGTAATCACAATACCAGAGAAGCAGGTTATACTCTTCCCTAGAGTATCAGGAACTTTTCCACTTGGAACGCTGTTAACAACTGCTGGTTGCCGGAGGACTCACTAAAGAGAGTAAAAGGGGACGATAGACAGCACTCTGATAGTGTTAAATTAATGCAATTGCAGGGTGCACAGAACCAAAGGGGACCCTTATTCCCCTGTATAGTACTAACAAATCAACGTAAGTACCAGCACTCACTGTCTAATGGCTAAATGATGAAAACAGTTGTAATGCAGAATAAACATTTAATAATAAAACGAACCAGAAATAAATCAAATGTGTTTGCAGAAACCAGTGTCACAAATGGGCATGTCACAAAGTGAGGGGTGGTGGGGGGGGGGGGAAGGAAAAGGGGAAAAAAACATGAAACACAAGGAACATACACAAAAAACGGAGAACGGCAAGTATGCTAGGGGGGCAACGTTTCAAGGGACTACCTCTTCATCTGGCCCATAAGGTCCCAGAGGTACTTCCCTAAGCCTCCCTTCCCCTATAACTGGTCAACTTAGACACCCCTGCAAATAGATAGCAAACATACAGTGTAGGGTAAATACAGCTAAACAGCTAATGGCAGGGCAGCAAGAATCCACTAAAGTCAATGCCAGTAGTACAAGTACCACAAGAAACTGTGGGCAATGGTACAGTAAAGGCTGAACACAGCTTGCAAGAAAGCAGCTTGCAAAGAAGCACCAGGAGTCCACAACAGTCAATGAAAGGTTAATGGCAATAGCAAATGAAGACAGTAATCAAACCCTGTATGAAGACAGTAATCAAACCCTGTGGCTCTGCTCCTTGTGCTTTCATTGACTGTTGTGGACTCCTGGTGCTTCTTTGCCCAGTTTCTTGTGGTACTTGTACTACTGGCATTGACTTTAGTGGATTCTTGCTGCCCTGCCATTAGCTGTTTATCTGTATTTACCCTACACTGTATGTTTGCTATCTATTTGCAGGGGTGTCTAAGTTGACCAGTTATAGGGGAAGGGAGGCTTAGGGAAGTACCTCTGGGACCTTTTGGACCAGGGGGAATGGGCCAGATGAAGAGGTAGTCCCTCGAAACATCGCCCCCCTAGCATACTTGCCGTTCTCCGTTTTTTGTGTATGTTCCTTGTGTTTCATGTTTTTTTCCCCTTTTCCTTCTCCCCCCCCCCCCCCCACCCCTCACTTTGTGACATGCCCATTTGTGACACTGGTTTCTGCAAACACATTTGATTTATTTCTGGTTCGTTTTATTATTAAATGTTTATTCTGCATTACAACTGTTTTCATCATTTAGCCATTAGACAGTGAGTGCTGGTACTTACGTAGATTTGTTACTCACTAAAGAGGATTCTCAAGGAGGATATCCCACACTGGATAGAGCAGAGCAGTGTCTTGGATCAAATGTTGGGGCATAAGTTATCTCATACAATGCTTTAAAATCTCAGATGTTTGTGAGTTTTAAATTGTTATTTTTCAAGAACATCAAATTTTGATGACGTTGCGGAGTTGCTGATTACTAAGGATTATCCTGGTCAGGACTATGACCAGGAAGGTGGTATATTAAGTGCACCACCGGGCCCCAACACAGAGAAGTGCTATCCCTCACACGTACACTATTGTTTGTGGACACTCAGGGGTTAAGTGCCCAAGCACATTGCTACTCAAAGGACTACGGGTGATGCAATAATAGACATGTGGGCTGATGTAATGCTATACATGCAGGGTGATGCAATGGTACCCATATGAGGAATGATGTGATGATATTCATGTAAGAGGTTATTATTATTATGCTTAGTAAATACTGTTCTTATTCAACTGTGAGTGTATTTACTGTGTATGTTGGTTCTGGTGAGGGAACACTCCCACCACGTTGGGATCCCTCGCCAGTGGAGGCGATGCACCGTGTATAAGTATGCCCAAGGCTCCCAGTGGCGGAGGCTCAGGCCTCTTGTTAGCCTCACAGGTAACAGCAGCATGCATAGTTGCAGTACCCCAAGGGTACAAAGGCTACATAAGTAATGACAATATACCCACACACAAACAATAGTTGTAAAAAACAGGCATATATATGTAACGGGTATTCCCCCCCCCCCCCCAATCGCAGATAGGGACCATGTGGGGAAATCTACATCTATTACCAGTGTGGTGCAATACCTGTTAGGCTCACAGGAGGCCTGAACCTCCGCCACTGGGAGCCTGGGGTGTATCCTGGAACGTATGCTTACAGCGCCTCCACCTGTGCAGGGATTCCAGGTGTATAGAATGACCCCTGACACAGGACCCACAAATAGGAAACACATACAAGGAAGTATATATATGAAACTGTTTACTATATGAGCAAAACAATAACATCACATCACATCACTAATCACATATAGCAACACAGCCGTGTCACCCTCTGCCACTAGCTGGTAGCTATAACCTTGCCCCTAACTGGGCTATACCAGTACACCTTTACCCAAGTGTCCTAATAGTCCAGCAACTCACCCACTAGGCGTGATCAGCCCCTGTAAGGAAACCGGTATGTAGGTTAAGGTTGGTGCACTTGTAGAAATACCTGCCCGGGCTCCTGCACCCGGGTACAGCAACAACAGGAAAGGACCCATTCTGCGTCGAACGCTGAATCCGCAGCAATGGCGTCCTCTCCCAATCCAGATGATATCACCACACAAATAGTCTCTATCTTGAGTGATGCCGGTCTGATCCCAGACACACTTGTCACACTGCTCCCTCCTTGTCAAAGCACACAGCAGCTTCTGTCTCACTGACTAAGCTACTGCTAAAAGGGGCAAAGTCCCTACCTTAGGGCCTTCCCTACACAGCAGCTACACATCTACTGGTGAGTTGGGCTTAGCTGGGGCCTGGGGGTAACCTGGCCTAGTGTAAGAAGCCACTTGCTCCCTACACCTACCTCCCCCTCCCTTCTCCCAGCTCCAACTAACTCTTCCTGTCTGCACACAACATTGTATCCATATGCAGCATTAGAATCTGTCAGCCTTAGTGGCTGTCTGACTGCATGTGACAGGGATCATAGGGCAGTCCCCAGAGGCTGCTGGGAGTTGTAGTCCACTCTGGGGCTTTTCCCTATGAGGACCACATGGGCGCCTCTCTAATGGCCGCCTACCTCTCTCTATCTGTGCCTGTGCTAGACTAATGGCCGCCGCGCCACTCTCCTGAACATGCACAACATCTAGGGGGCCCTGCACTACAGGTAATGGCTGCCACGACTCCTCATACGTACCACGCATGCGCAAAATCCGCGCCAGTCGCAACATGACCGCCGGTACTCCTGGGGCTACACTGCGCATGCTCAACTTCCCGCGCATGTGCGAACGTATGCAAAATGGCAGCGCCCTGGCACTGATGTCGCCGGGAGCCCCTGCAACTGCCTGATATGGTGCGGGGGTATCCGCTACTCTGCGCAGGTGAGGAGGGCCAGGGGGGGCCCTGCTACATATAGATTCAACAGTGACACCAGATTGGCTAGTGCAATCCCATTGCAGCGGCAGCAAGTGATGCTTTACACAGTCCTCCGCAGTATAAATGAGCTGTTGATCTGAAAAATATAATAAACCGTGTTAACTGACCACACGGTGAATGATTCAGATATCCGTGATAAATATCCTGGAGGTACATACGCTCCGATCTGGCTCCAGAATTTATGAAGGATTTCCAATGTTGCTTCGATCATGCAGGGAGAAATGAACCACCTCTCCTGTTGGTAAGGGAATCCCCACGTCCGCTTCACACCGCGTCTTAGAGCGTGATGACGTACAATCCATTTGAAGAAAACTGGAAGCACATTTGCTATGGTGTAGCTCCAGTAGCTCGTAAGACACTGCAGTGCGGCTTTAAAGTGAAATATTAGCATGCTGCTCAGTATGAAAAGGGATTCCTCACAAATGCCTCAGCCGGTGTCACTAAGCGTGATGAGAACTAGCCCAACGTGTTTCGTCAGCAATGTGCACTGACTTCATCAGGGGTATACCTCTGTTGTGTGTTGACAGCTATTTAAAGCATACTTGGCGGTACTGGATTGGTCAATAGGAAATAAGTTGAATGGGGAGCAAACCGGTCAAATTACATCTGTGTCCAATGAGCATGATGAATAATATACTCCGTTACTAATTAACGTTTCCGTGCTCCTAAAATGTGATAACATATATGTGGATATATCATTTGAAATCTGTAGTGTTATCTCAAACCATATTGATGATAATTTGCCACTAAATGACAAATAAATATGTATTAAACATAATGAAATAATGTGATATATAATTGAAACAATAATTAGTATTACACTTATTTAAGAATATATACAACTTGTATTGTATTGCATATTGCGCCTCTTTTAGTGTGGATAGCCTGTACAAGAGACCACGGATTTCAACACGAGAATATTTTGGATAAAATTACTATAGTGGCATAACCTTTATGCAATTACAATTTACAAAGAAAATTCCAGCCTGGAAAAATGTCGATTATTTTTGATTGAACTTGTTGCCACCATAATTAAAGACCAGTATTAGTATTGTACAAGCAATGCAGCATTGCACTACTCTAGTAAAAAAAAAAAAAAAAAAACCATTGATTTTATAGTACCTGACAAACACTTATTCACAATTACATTACGTTAACAACATGCTATTTTTTTTTACAATTTGTTTGCTTTTGCAAATAACCAATTGACTTCTTCAAGTAGGAAGAAACCTACGAAGTTTCAAAAGATCTATACTCTGTATAATTTAATCTATAAAGAACACTAATGTTGGTCTGCTAAAATTTACCACAACCTACAAAGAATCTGCATTTCTCAAGGACCAATACGGCTATTAGAACTTTGAATTACCTTAAATATTTAAGATTGTTAACTCATTTTTCTACCCATCTGAGAGCAAAGGTGTTGGACTGTACATCGAGTTCCCATATATGTAGGAGTGTATTGCATTGTGTTAGTAGTGCATGCATTAGTGTAATAAATTCCCTCATACTGTAGGAAAATGAAAGTGTTGGAATAAGTGGAAATATCTTACAGTGAATCAATAACGGGTTAAAGTCCTTTCTAGGATAAAAAGAGATTTATTGGAAGTGACATGTTTAAGGGATTTAATCTGGGTGATTGAGTCCCTATTTATTAAACTCTGACACCTATAGGTATTTTGCAGTTACTTTGTAAACATGGTAATCTAAGACTTTTGGAAGGGTTTGATTTCCTCTACCTGCTCCCTTTTATCTCATGTGCTCAACAAAAGTTTGCACTCCCCCCTTCCCTTTCATAAGCTGTCTAATAAGAACAAAGAACAGAGTGGGAAAAGGCAGAGGAAACACTTGATTGACAAACACTCCCCCATTCAGAGGCAAAATCAAAAAATAGATCATGCTAAATTTCCAAAGAAACAAAAGCAGCGATTCTTTTTGGCGTTTAGTAGTTATATTTGTTGATGGAAGACAATTAGATTGTTAAGTCTTTTTTTGCAAACTGTTGTTCCTAGGTCAGATTCAAGGGATTACACAGGCAGGAAACAAAGAATAGGGCTAAATGGTCAGTTTTCAAACTAGAATAGTGGTGCTAAAGTTTAGGCTTTGAGGGCTACCATCATACCAGTTTTTTTTAGGATCTATCTAATTAACACGTATGTAACCTATTAGTCACCAATTAATTATCAGGAAGACAACTTGTTTAGGTCTGTATTGCCCTTAAAATCTGGCCTTTGTGGTAGACCATGAGGACTGAACTTGAGTTCCACTGCACAAGAAGAAAATAAATAGTGAGATTTCTAAAAGTCAAAATCAGATAGAAAAGAGAAAGTGTCCAGTAGGATCTTTCCAGCCTGGGCAGTTAAGTGGTAAACAATGATCACCATTAGCAAATGTAAAGTAATATAGATAGATGGCACATCCTAAAACAAGAAAGAGCAGGCACACACTGAGCTTTGTCAAGGTGTGTTTGACCGAAACGTTGATCTGTGTGGATTAAATTTTTTCTTTTTGTATGAAGACCTCTGGAGTGCCGACCCCTTCTTGTTTCAGGAGGATGTGTCCTGCAGTATACTAAAGGTCTCCCCAGTGGGGAATGATCGCTGTGCACCCGAGGCAGTTACATACATCCAGTGAGTGCACCTAATTCTTTCTTCAAGTAATATAGATATACACTGAACGGCAGGGCCAGACTTTGACCTTCTGTAGCCCTAAAATATGTGAAGTCTAAGAGGCCCCAAAAATTAGAAATAGATTTATTATTCTGACTGAAGGGACCATTGAAATATAAACATGAAACTGAAATGAATGAATGCATTATGTTAGCATTGATATAGACAAAGATGACGGTGTAAAGCTAAAATGAACAGTGTTTGCACATCACATTCATTTTAATATTACAACATTTTCTTTTGTGATTTTTGGAGAGCAAAGTCATTGATAATATTTTCAAATGATAAGCTACGAAGTTTGTCACTTTTGATGCACAAGACGCTTAGGGTCATATTTGAACGAAAATGTCCATATTTATAGAGAATCTTGCTTTTTACCATACCTTCTTTTTTATCATCCGATTTTAAAACTTGAAATTCATAAAAATGTTTCTATTTGTGAGGCCCATATTGTGAGGTCCTAAACTGTAGCTTAATTAGCTTATGCGCAAGTCCAGCACTGCTGATGAGATCTGAATTACCATATCTATTACCCTACTTCTCTTGCGTTCTTCGCACATACTTTTCCAGTGTCCTGAATTAAAAGATAGAGTAAAAAATCTCTTATGTTTTAAGTTTAAGTGTAAAACCCTTATCCCCCTTGTCACGATGACACCAACTTTTATCAACACATTTATATTTCTGGGTACTTGATTGAACAGAACAAGTTGCAAAATAAATTGTGATTTATTTTCTTAATAGACAAACACACGACATCTGCAGAATACACTTGAAAACAACACTTACTGGAATAAGGGAATGAAAGAAATTGTCCTTTGAAACAAAAGAAATTGTCCTCTGCTTGCAAGCGCAAGAAATGCAGCCTTGGTTTTAAAAGTCCTGTGGTTATGTGGTTATTAACCCTTCACTCCTGGACTGGAACAAAGTCTTGCATCTTTACATCATGGATTAAAATTCAGGAATCACACTGGGAATACTTGGGGAGCCACAGTTATAGACTGCCCAAAGCTATCTTTAACATGTGGATCCAATCCCCTCGTGCGAACAAAAAACCCCACGAATAGCCAAGTTACCCACAGTTCATAAGACCGGTCAAAAGGGCTGTCCCGTGGGCAGGGTGCATGGGTCAGGTTGACGCCCATGCCACTTAGCATACCTGAGCTACATCCATAACTTGGTGCCACTGTGTCTGGTTTCTGACTGAAAGGTGTCACTAGCCTGACATCTGCTGTGCATCAGTAGGCCAGTATTGTATACATTATGGGTCTCTGGGTCTTTTCATAATTGCCACTCTTTTAGACAGGGGGACTCTAAATCTGTGAGAGCCTTTTGAGGCTCCGTCATAAAAATAACTACAGCCCTTTGAGGCTTGGTCATAAAAATAGCCCCAGCTCATTCACCCATATCACAGCTGAATGTTCAAGTAATTCCTGCTTGGACTTACAAAAAAAAAACAAAAAACCTCCTGCCTTACATTTAAGATCTGCCATCATGTGTCGGTTAGAGGGTATGGCAAGCAATGCATCTTGTCTTTTACCCTCGCAGACAGGGAATGGCCTGCAAATGGGGAAAAAAATGGCGGGGACAGGGCAACAACAGTAATGCATGGCAAATCAGGTATTAACCCTTTCCTCCCCGTCAAACCCCCCACCCCCCAGCAGGAGATAGGGTGTACATGTGAGTGAATAGGGCTCCGACCCGCTCATGATGGGATTAGAGTGTTAGCTCCCTGGTTTGTTACCTGTGATCTCAGGGTTCCTTCTGGCAGGCTCAGGCCTTGGCTGTAATGGAGGATGAAGTGGGGGTTGTCAGCACAGGGCAAGAAATAGGCTGTCTAGATCTTTTGCAATTCAAAGGGTTTTATTGACAGGCACAACAGTTTCAGGGCTTCCACTGCATCAAGGATCAATCTCTGCATACACCCCAGCCCACGGGCATCACCCCTTCCCTGGTAAGGATAGCACTAGGCATCTTCACCCATAAAGCAAAGCAGGAAATACCAGCAATGGTAATACCCTCTGTCTCCTCAGCATCCCTCTGGGACCCTTCCCACTCAGGTAAGTACTTCTGCACAGGCTTAAGCCTTTAGTGCATCTGAAGCCTTACACTTAGGAGCCTGGTTCACGAACCTCCTCCGCAAGAGTGGTCTCCTGTTGGCTTCCTAGTCTCTAGCACCCTGCGTCTCAGAATACTCCTTCTCTCTGAGCTTCATATAGGAGGTCTTGCTTCTCTTCGCTCGCCTTAGATTGTCATCCGAGGAGCTTGAGGAACCCAGGCAGTCTGCATTAGAAATACCTGTTCTTCACCCCTAGATGAGGGAGGGATGAACCTGCACTTCCCTAGGTGAGGGATCAACTGACTATTCTCTCTAGCAGCTTCCACTTACAGCAGGAGTAGCCATACTATCCCTCCCCCTCATTCTAGCAGCTTCACAAGCCCAGTCTTGTGCCTGTAAGTTGCTACACTCAGCAATTTAGGAGATGTGATGTCACCAGCTCCCTATTAACCCTAGCACTGCCTGCTCTTACCTGGACTTATGTGCCAAGCTAGGGGAACCTTAGTAAGGGGGCTACAACAGGAATAAACTTTCTTTTAACCAAGTCAATTATATTATTTGCTTACAAAATTTTTGTAGTGTGTCCTAGCTATGATTTTCCTTTTAACTGCGGAGAGTAACATGAATGAAAAAATCTACCTATATGCAAATTTGTATGCTGTTTTATATTCATAGATGAACTGAATAACCACAGAAAGTGTCTGCATCTCGGAAGCATTTTGTAATTCCTTTCCCCTGGAAAACAGTGGCTGTGCCAGTGAATTTCATGCAGTGTTTAATGTAGGTGTTAAGTGGTAATGTTTTCTGAGCTGAGCACCAGACCAAAGAAGTCCCATCATTTACCATTAGAGAGCTCAATTTCCAGCTGTAGTTAACAGACTCCTATTACAGGTTTATAACCAAATGCATATTTATGAATATTTTTTTAAAAAAAACAGACCACAATGAAATTAAGACATTAAGACATTTATACTTGCAATTGGTTTTGGGAACATGTCCAGTGCTAGCTGTAATAACACAACGAGTACACATATTTAAATGGTGAACTTAAAATATGTCAAGTATATGTATGTTGTATGTGTATGTATTAACACCTGTACCATCCCATCACAGTATCAAAAAAAGGTAGCCACAACTTTGAGAAATACGTAGCAAACATTTGGCTAACAGAGGAAGTAATGTTAAGGCAGTTTTATGAAATTGAGGTAAATAAAGCACCATGTCACTATGGCATACACCTAAGGGTTCTTAAGAAGCCAAGATAAGTCATAACCAGAAAATTATATTTAATATTCAAGGACTTCATTTCCACAGGCTCAGTACCACAAGATTGGTGTAAAGCAGACATGGTGCCTATATTTAAAAAGGGAGCTAGATCACAACCGGGGAATTACAAACCTGTACGCTTTACATCAATAGTGGGGAAGCTACTTGAAGGTTTATTAAGGGAGACTATTTAGGAATACATTTTGGATTACAAAATTATTAGCAATATTGAGCATTGATTTAGGAGGTCATAGCAGACTAACCATAATCATGTCTTTGAGGAAGTAGGTAGACATGTAGACCAATGCAATGCAGCAGATGTGGTCTACATAGAATTTGCAAAGGTTTTTTTTTTTTTTTAAATATAGTTTAACACAACTGCTTAGCGTACAAAATAAAGTGAATTGGTCTGGGTGAAAGTATTTGCACCTGGACTGCACACTGGTTGAATGATTGACAGCAGAGTTTTGCCATAAACCAAACCTATTCAGATAAAGCGGTAAGTTGAATACCTCAAAGTTCAGTACTGGGGCCACTTCTTTTGAACTTGTTTATGAATTACCTTCAAGTAGGCATAGGAATCGGAGCAGGATGTAATTTCTATACAAAAGGATTTTGGCGCACCAGAAGCTTGGGCAAGTAAATTACACATGAGGTTTAATGCAGATACATGTAAAGTTATGCATTTGGGAAGCAAAAACAAAGCATACAACCTAGAAACGAAATGGGACAAATTAGGTCAATTCTTGATGGAGAAGGACTGTAGACAACAGGCCTAGCAATAGTGCCCAATGTCAGGCAGTATCTGCAAAGAAGTGAGGTTAGAGCAAATATACATAGTAGATAGATGAGGCATGGCAGTGGTAGTAGTGCTAGTAGAGTGCTGAAATGTCGGTGAGGGTAAAGAACATGAAACAAACAATGTATGAGTGGCATTGCTCTAGAAAGTTGATTGTAGAGTGCCGTCTCTCCTTGAATCTTTGATAGATGTCCTCCTGTCCAACTCAGATCAACTCCATGTCACTTATCTACAGGTCACTTTAACATAGGGCATTGCAACCCCTAGCATTGCTGTCCCAAAAGATATTCCTAATATATAGGCCCAGTCTAAATTATATCCCACCAAGAGGAAGCTAGACGCCCATTTGAGTAACAATAAAGAGTTGATTTCATTTAACATTTTATTTTGCGTCACGCTGGAGTGCGGCCGCACCCCCTGCAGCCCCAATAGCTACGCCACTGTTTATTTTATTTCTTATTTTTTTTATACAACTGGGGCTCAAATTTTAAGTTTCGCCTAGGGCGCATGAAACCCATGCGCCAGCCCTGGTTGCCCTGTTAAGTTGTGTAACTTAGGGAGACTTCCTTTTGTCCTCGTAGTTGTTTTCGGAGGATTTCTACTATATTTATAGCAGGGGAGCATCTAGTGTATTTGTGGAATTTGAAATGTTGGTATATAAAACCCTTTCAACTCCGTATGAATCACACTTCCTTTTTGTATATGAGCATCTAGTTATTACAGCTTCTATACTAAAGCCTTTTGGAATAATCATTGGAATGGTCCTATTTTACTACTTTTTTTTCTATCACACATATGTTACTGTGGTGCATTCAGAACAGATGTTTTCCACCTCTTTCTGATTCATGTTGATTCTTGATACATGATTTCATACAATATTTATAAAAGATATGCATAAAACTACATGTAGCCCTGGTAAGAAATGGGGCTATAGTTCTATCCTCCTCCTGTGTGTAAACTCTGCTAAGGGCAGATTGCCAGTTGACATGGGTTTCCCCGCTTATGACACTGGGTTGTGTGAGTGAAGGTAGGTCACGTGACCCTGTGTCCAATCAAGAGACGCAGGGGCGGTGCCTACTGGAGGTTACATAAAGCAGTGTCACTTCCTATTTAGTGGTAGAGTGAAGTGTGAAGTGTTAGAGTGATAGTGTTAGGAAGCAGAGGAGTGATCAGCTCATGAGTAGAGCTGATCTAACTATGGTTAGTGAGGTGGACCAAGTACCTCTCACCCTGCTGAGGTGGTGAGGGAAGAGCTAGCCCCACTCTGGATGCCCGTAGGGTCCAGAGTGGAGGCAGGACCATCACAAGGGAGAACAGTTAGTGGACTGTGCATCACTGTACCTGTCTGCTGCTGCTGCTGCTGCTGCCTTGGAGAATAAAGAGACTGCTGCTTTTAAAGATAATCCTTGTGTGAGACTGGAATCTCTCTATCCCTGGAGGGGAAACTCTGTGGTAAGGATTCCACCCCGCATTCCTGGGGCTTACTATAGATGGAGATGCTGCACCACTGAACCAAGACGAAGGTATCCACCCCAGTAACCTGTTCCTGTTATCCCCCATGTCATCGCGGGAGACTCAGGCCCTCCTGTTGCCAGCAGGTATGCACCACACAGACACCTAGCCAGATCCCAGAACACCTTAGGGGACCCTATCTGCGATTGGGAGGGGGAAGAGGGGCTAGATACACTTAACAAAAAATATTTGGGACACATTGGGACTGGTGTTTATATCAAGATCTCTTAATTCCATATGAGGGTCCTGATTAGATTTCATTGTACTCCATTTGGGCCATACTGACCATACATTTTCAAAATACGCATATAAACATAGTAGTAAGGCTAAATACTAGATGTCCGCATTAAGCTCCACTCTTCCACCCCCTTTTGTTTCTCCCCTTCTCTATTTCTCTCCCTCTCTCACTCCATCCCTCCACTCTTAACCCCCCTCCCTCCCCTCACACTCTTCAGATCTCCTCGCACTCTAGCAGGGTGAGGCGTGATCCAGACCGGAGCAGGCAGATTACGGAACCGGGTGAGGCAGCATGAGGGGAGCTGGTGTGGAGGAGGGGCCTGTGCTGCCTCTTCCATGCTGCTCCCGCACCTTACTGCAGCAGGATCCCATACAAAGGCGAACCGGGCACTCCTATTTGGCCCAACAAGCCTCACAAGAGTTCCTGGTGTAGTCAAGTTGAGGAGCAGCATGGAAGAGACAGCACAGGCCACTCCCACACACCAGCTCTCCCCATGTCCCAGAACCATCGATCCTGGTGTGTACGCGTCTGCGGGACTGACAGAAGGGTCTGGGAGGGCCTTATGTTTGACAGGCCTGCCCCAACACAGTCTTGTTTTTCGTAGGGTTAATGGAAGCATAAGATATAGGTACTGACTTTCCCCTGGACAGAATGCATATGCTGTGATTTCTAAAAGAAATGAAAGCAAAAAACCTGACTATTTCTAGGAATATTCTGAGAATATTTATTTTAAAATAAATGTCCGATATTTGCACCTTCAAAACTATTAAATAATCTACTGAATAAAACGATGTGCTGGGGTACCATGTTAAAAATAATTAGACAAAACAATGACAGTCAATTTTACTTACAAATATTTGACATATAAGATACAGTATTATGGGAATTCATGATTACAATTAATGTATAACTAGCATTTCTTCTGTATAGGCGCAGATTGAGTTTTGGCCTTTCCAAGCACTGGAGAGATATATTTTCTTGCTTCACTCGGTTTCCCCAACATATTTTTGCAGTTCTGCAGAACCGTGCATATTCCATGCTTTATGAAACGCCTTCATCTTCTTTCTAAAAAAAAATAAAAACATTAAATAGAATTTAAACACACTTCTTATTAAGAGTTGCAATCTATCCCATCCTGACATTCTTTAATACAGCTTTTGGTAAAGGAAGTCATCCTATTCTCCATTATAAATGCTGGTCCTAGCAGTTGCCTGTGTGACCACTGAGACTTAATTTCCCAGTAGCTTACTCTTAAATATTCTTAATGAATTCTTGTAGAAATGAAATGCAAAGTCAAGGAGATGTAGATGTTACTTTATTGTAGCCAGTCTAATGGGTAGTGATGTAGGTGCTTGATGTGCATTTTTCAGCTAGAGATCACAGCTGCAAACAATCTGTTCTGAGCCCAGACTGGGTATTAGATCAGGAAGCACAGCACTCGCGCACTCACTCAGATAAACTTCAGAGTCAGCATTGTCTCCGCCATAATCAATTGCCAGAAGCCTTTGGATTTGCAGGCTTTAATCAGATTTAGCACCAGTGACTTAGAGAGAGGCAGCTAACTGCAGTGCAGTGTACAATATCCTATGTACTACATCAATAGGTAAAGAACATAAGTGGTATCTGTTCTATGCTCATTGAGTCAGTATTGCTGTAGAATGCTTACTGTTATAAGGTGGTAAATGCTCCCTGCACTCCTATATTCTCCTGGTTAATATGCAGTTGACTTAAGGCTATACAGGCATACCCCTCATTAACGTACGCAATGGGTCCGGAGCATGTATGTGAACTGAATGGGCCATTAAGAATCTCACAAAAATGTTGAGGCATTTACTGTGAGACTGCCCCAGAATTTCCCAGGCAAGAGTTCTAATACTGGTGGCTGCATCTGTATGCATGTCTTTATTTATAAAGCGCTTTACAGCAGTAATACACATGACATAGTAATATAACATATAGTGGGAATAAGTGCTTGAGACATGGAAGTAACAATAGGAAAGGGAGTCCCTGCCCTGAAGAGTTTACAATCTAAGAGGTAAGTAGGGAGAATTTACAGAGACAGTAGGAGGGAATTATGGTAAGTGCGCCTGCAAGGGGTCAAGGTCAGTGCATCTGAGATGTCAGTATCAGCCAGTAGAGCTACCCATAAACCTTGTTAAGGAGTTGTTTTAAGAAAGGTCCTACAGGTAGAGAGAGGGTGGCGTCATATATTGAGGGGGAAGGACATTCCAGAGGTGTGGGGCAGTGAGTAAGAGGTTCAAGGCCGGAAGGGGCTTTTGATACAAAAGGGGTAAGCAGAAGACATCCTTGAGCAGAATGCAAGTCAGGCAGGTGTATAGCGAGAAACTAGGGCATAGCTGTAAGAAGGAGCAGAAGTGTGTATAGCCTTACAAGTAATAGGAAGCCAGTAGAGGGATTTCAGCATGAGAGATGTTGAGACAGATTTAGGAGAGAGCAGCAGCGTTTAGGATAGATTGTAGGGGAGACAGGTGAGAGGCAGGAAGGTTGGACAGTGGAAGGTTACAATAGTCAAGACGGAGAGAATGAGGGCCTGTGTTAAGAGTTTTAGCAGGATAGGGACAGAGGAAAGGGAATATCTGTGCAATGTTACGGAGGTAAAAACGATAGCTCTCAGACTAACCTATTGGCCATTGCACATGACCTCAACTCACTTGATAGCCCTATATAGTTCACATTGAATTATCATGTCCACACTATGAACTTTTTGGATGTATCAGTGTCCTGCAAGGAAGTCAAGATTACTACTACTCTATAAACCAAACCCACTGCCAAAAATAGTTTATTACATGTATCCACCATGTACCGCTCATGGCAGGGTTACCCTATTCACAGTTCTTACGAGTGATGAGTATAGTTAGCGATCCGAGTGAACAGACCACTCAGATACAGCTCATGGAGGACAGATTTTTAGCCCGTGGGTACAATTGATTTCATGTAGCTAGACACGTCACAAGAACACGGTCTACCGATAGAAATACGTTACTGCGTGATAGTGCTAATGTAACAGATCGTGCTAGATTACTAGTTGTCCCTACCTTTTCAGCACTTTGTAATATGTTAAAGGAATTTTTACCAAGCACTGGCATATTTTAGCCACAGATCATAAGTAAAATAAGTATACACAACGAAAGCCACTTTTTGCACTTTCAAATACCTCTAGGCTAAGAGATATGCTGGTACAAACGGATCCTTATGATAAATATGCAGCATTTATACTCGAGACTGTTCTTGCCCAGTTGAAACCTGGATGCTACAAGTGGCAGTGCTGCATGACATGTAGGAGTGGACTTATACAAGGAACTTCATTCAAACATCCGCACTCTGGAATGAAATCAAGATCTCTACATCCCTTACCTTATACCATGTCGGTGGTATATTTCATTCTGTGCCAATGTAGTTTGAAGTATATTGGGGAAACTGATCGTTCTTCACTGGAGCACATGAATGAACTTTGATAGAGTATTTATTTGACTCTAAAGAAAGGGGAATCAACTAAACCTGGTGCCAGACATTTTCCTTGAACTAGACCATCAATTATCATTATTGCGATACATGATCATTGACCAGATACCACGACCCAGACAAGGATTTGATACTTGCAAGTTGCTTTTGTGTATTTGTATTTTTATTGTGTATTATTTGTTATGCTTTATTTTTGTGATACTATTTAGTGTGTATCCCTATATGTGCTTTTTTTTAGTTATTATTAGTCATTTGTAAACTGGTATCTCTCACATTTCATTATTAATTGTTCTGTGTTTAGTTTTTTCACTTTTTTCATAGTATTTATTAGTTACATTGGACATACCTGGCTCATATTCCCTGTCATTATTATGTTTTGTTTTGTCTACATTCTTTCAAGTTATTATGTCAAGTCTTATTTGTTGTGTTGTTTTAACATCATGACACTTTGTATCACTTTACAGCACTTAGACACTTTATGACTATTCTGTTTTGCTATTCTCCTGTTATTGATTTGGACGCTTTGGACGCTTTTATAATTGGCATTCCAAGAAGGTATATAATGTTCACCATTTTGCATGCTTGTTATCTTGAGGAAGGTTCACAAGTGGAATGAAACGTCGATCACTGCTCAATAAAACCCACCTTTTATTGATAAGACCATTGGAGTACAGATCTTCTTTCTACTCTGTATCTAGGTGAAATTGGCCGAGTTAAACTTTCACTGCTAAAGGAAAAAAACTGTAATGATTCTTACCTTTTCATATCCACAAGCAACTCAAGCTCTTTTGATTTATATGCTGCTTTCCTTAAGACTTCCTCTGGGATATCTGCCAGTTTAGCAACATTCAATCCATAACTCCTTGCTGCAACCCCTCTAGCTATCTGATATAAAAATGTAATATATTCAGGAGGTTGTTCAATTCCAGATCCTACAGAAGAAGAAATATGTGAATTAGTTGTTGCATTATAGTCTCAAAATAATCTAAACATACTGTATATAATATAAAGCTCATTTTAAAGCTGCAGTTCAAGCAATCGCCTACGTGTGTTGTTTAAATAACTCAATTCTGTACTATGAGAAAATACTTGTATATGTAAAGACATTTTTAATGTATTATAATGTAATGAGCATTTTTTGTTCATATAGCAACCATTTACAAAGTCACATCCTCTTTCTCTTATGAAATATGCTCTTGCAAACCCCTTTTGAGCCCTGCCCTCTCTCTAGCAGTGCACCAATTGTATCTAGTGACTGCCTGGTCTCATGATCTTCCCCACAGAACTTTGCATTTTGGGTTCTCTTCTGCTGCACTGACAGCCATTTAGTGAGACGAAACATCGCCGATCGGTTTGGAACTTAGCTAATCACTTGTCAGTGTGTAGAATGCATTGATGCACACATCGAATGGAATTTATTAAAAAAACATTTTTTTTAAAAAGCAGCTTGAACTTCTGCTTTAAGGTAAACTATACTACACTGTACTATCCGCTAAGGTAATTAAGGTATTAACCCCTCCCACAACCCTCCCTGGAGGTCTAACCACCCACCCTCGGGCAACAAACCCCTTCAACCACCCCCTCAACCCCCAACAAACCAGGTACTTCTGTTTAACCCCTTCAATACCTTAGTGGCTAGTTGAGAAAAACCTGTCTCTAAATCCAGCTGTGTGCTGGTTAATTGCACAGGCAATCAACCAGACTCCAAGTAGACTCCACCTGGCTGATTAGGACTGTTAGAAAAAGCCTGAGCTAAGAAACAGGAAGGAGATTCCTTAGCTCACAAGAGAGTT
This sequence comes from Ascaphus truei, assembly GCF_040206685.1. Lineage (NCBI taxonomy): Eukaryota > Metazoa > Chordata > Amphibia > Anura > Ascaphidae > Ascaphus > Ascaphus truei. Next base: position 95,263,461 of record NC_134483.1, on the reverse strand, counting down.
GACCAAGGAAAAGAAAGACTGCAGAGATTTCCTTAGCCCACAACTGGGCTGACCAGAGGAAAATATGTCTTGATGCACACAATAACAAAAAACAGTTATTCACAGGGATGCGTGCAGGGGAGCCTGGTTCAATTCCCGGTGTCGGCTCCTTGTGACCTTGGGCAAGTCACTTTATCTCCCTGTGCCTCAGGCACCAAAATCATAGATTGTAAGCTCTACGGGGCAGGGACCTGTGCTTGCAAAATGTCTCTGTAAAGCGCTGCGTACAATTAGCAGCGCTATACAAGAACATGCTATTATTATTATTATGCGCGTACAAGATAAAGAAATGGGTAGGAATCATGTCACACCTAGACTGCCATTCTCCCCTTGTACTGTAAACTTTCACACCCAATTAGATGTACAGCTCATCTTTCAATATATTTGTTTCTTATGCATCTATGCAAATTATTTTCAATGTATTTACTATATTCATCCCCCCCCAACTCTGCATTTTTCATAAAACTGCTCTTTTATTGAAGGGTAAATATACTAAAAAGTAGCAGAGCGCTTGTAAGAGGTACAGGATATAAAACCCATACATATCTATCCCTTCTTTCAATGTGTACTTACAGTATGTGTTTCCCAATAAAACTTTTACATGCAAACACAAATTTAGTTTTTCTTGTTTGAGCCGCCCCTACTTTTTTGCATTACAATTATTGGTCAAAAAGATTTTTAGCAAGCCAAGAATCCTTCTTAAAGATTGGACACAGTGAAGTTAGCATTGAAAGAATTCAGTGTAATTAAACATTTCAATTGGTTCTCACTGGAATGAAAATACTTTAGCACACAAAATAAGGCTATTGGGATGACATTCGTCTAGTCTTGTCGTTATTTCTATAATATTCATACCGTTGTGCGTATTCTCCTCTGCATCAAGAAAAAAAGCCATATGGTAGTTTCCTACACACTCAGCATAGGTCTTTTCCAGTTCGCACAATGGAGGGTAATGCGTGACGAACAGCGTTAATGATGTGACCTGGAAATAATAATAATAAAAATTAAAAATAAAGCAAATTGTACAGAGATTCCTATATAGAACAACATGCACTGAATGCGCTCTCACTAACAAAATGATAACATGGAAGTGACAGGGTAATAAACTCAAAAGAATGACATACAGGTTATAAAATAATTAGCATGTCGTACAGTAAGTGGAAAATATCTTCATCATACCATGTACAGTATAATACAGCATAATTATATGAAAACAAGACATGTAAATTTCCCATTTGACAAGACACTTACTGTATTTTTTACAGACATTTACAAAACTGAAGGCCAAACTATTACGTAACAATTACACAAATTGTTAAAAAAACCTATAATAATCCATGCAGTACATACTGTAAATGCAAGACTGTAAAATGTCCCCAAATTGGTGTGACTATGTGCTTTCCTTTATAGAAGTGTTTTATTCAATAGCACTTGAACACAAAAGGAATTAAGAATATTTATCTTTGAAACTGTGATCTTAACACATCATTAGAAGAGAGGTGGCATCAGATCATCTACTCGTGTGTGCATTTCTTTTTAATCTCCTGATATACAAATGAAGTATAATTATCTAGTATGATTGTGAATATAGGTCTTGTTCTCTCTACACAGGTACATTTGTTATGTTGAAAGGTAATTAAATGTACTATAAGTAATAATTATAATATTGATGTCTTTATACCACTTTTATCCAAGTGTTTAAATTAGGTATAACATTGTATGATTAAGAGTATTAGTTATATGTATATGATAGCACATTTGGTTCACTGATGTTTAGTACATTCCACCTCCAGACAATATATAATTAATTTAATCAATCAATCAATCAATTGATAAGACTATACGGATGTAGTATAATGGTTTATCGTGCTGTCCACACGGAATCCGACATATTATGAGCATGGTTTACCACTGTGACAATAAATGGGTTTATTGGCAAATGTTTTTTTTTAGTTTTTATTTAGTGCTTGTTTCCCATTTACAGCTTGCCCATTCATTGCCATTGTGGCAATCCATGCCCATATAGTGAGAATGGTTTACCACTATGACAATCAATGGATTTATTGGCAAATTGTTTGTTTTTTTAATGTATTTTAATTTGTGTTTCTTTTTAATTTTTAGGTTGTCCATTCATTGCCATTGTGCCTCTTGTATTGCCTCTTACTCTGGTTTAACCCCTTCATTACTTTAGCAGCTAGCCGCTAAGGTAATAAATCTGCTTTTATTTTTTGTAAATTAAATTTTATTTTAATAACATAGTATTGAAGCAGGGGTCTCCGGAGCTGAACCACATTAATTTTAGCCTCAGGGACCCCCTGCATCCAAGTTACAGGCCCCGGTATGGGGTGCCGGTATCTCCTGCCATGTTTAAATGTCTGTAGACATTTAAACATGGAGACTATGGAAAAATATATGTGTATAATTCAGAAAGATATATAAAAATATAATAAGATCTGGTCGTCTCAAATTAATTACCCTGAAAAACAAAAAAAACACAACATTGCTTATATCCAGAAGCTATTAAGTTCAAAATGTAAAACAAGACTGATTCATAGTCTTTAAAAGGTTCCATTAATTTTGTTCTCGATTCTTTCATTAATATACATTCTTTGATTCTACTCTCAAATATTATCGGAGGACTTATTCTCAGCCTGTTTTATGCAGTTACTCAAAACATTCTTCCACCAAAGATTGCGTTAACTTTTTCACACTGATATGTTTAGTTAATACGTTTCTATATTAAACCTAATCAGCCTGTAAACTTTATTTATTCAAGTTCATCTGTAACAGGGGACTTATCCCTGTTCAGTAATGTGCCTTTAATCTAGCAGTGTGGTAGTTAATTACTAAACACCCCCTACCTGATTAGATTGTTTACAAAAAGCCTGTCTTTGAGACAGGAAGTGACACACTCCTTAGCTCTGACTGAGAGCTGACCTTTGGAGCTGATCGGTCTTGAGCTCTGCACAGCAGAGCTGATTTCAAGACACAGGGAAAACTACTACACCTGAAGCTGAACCAGGAAGTGAGAAGATTTTCCCTCCAAGAAACAGATAAGACTTTTATTCTTAAGAGACTGCTTATATCTGCTTATTTTCATGCTATATGTTTTGTTGCTGCGAGACATGCTTAACTAATGGAGATGTGAACTAATTGCATAGGATTTCACTAGAAATACTCCCAAGTGAATGGAAGCTTTGTTCCCCCCCGTGTTTGGATAATTTCCTGATGAAAAGGAACAGGCACAATAAAGCCTATAATAATTTCACATTATAAAGCCTCCTAATTGTGTACCTCTGTGAACGTCCGTCTACACCATCCTTAGATAAATCATACCCCCTCTCATTTTATAGCCTTACGCCGTTTAGCATCATCTGCAAAGAACATTAAGGCATTTCATCTTTGATACAAAATAAAAATACTTACATCTCTTATGAAGTATTCAAGAGTTGCATAAGCAATAGCGATACCATCATGTGTACTGGTGCCTCTTCCCAATTCATCCAATATAACAAGTGACCGAGGCGTTGCAGCTTTTAATATCTCAGTTGTCTCTGATAATTCTTCCATAAATGTGCTTTGGCCTTTATATATATTGTCTGCAGCTCCCATTCTGTAAGTTAAAAAACAAACAAAAAAACAGCTTTAGACACAACCATATTTATCTAATGTTAGTAGAAGATTAAGATCCCTTTGGCATCGCCCGACCAACGAAAGCAATTAAAATCGGTATGGCATTAACCATATCCATAATATTATTGTTTATTAATACTGTACATCTTTAAAAAAATAAAAGGCTGCAAAGACAGTAACTCCTTAAGTATTTAGATTGTAAGCTCCTCGGAGCAGGGACTCCTCTTCCTAAATGTTACGTTTGTCGGAAGCACTTATTCCCATGACCTGTTATTTATATTTATTTATTATTTGTTATTTATATGATTACCACGTGTATTACTGCTGTGAAGCGCTATGTACATTAATGGCGCTATACAAATAAAGACATACAATACAATTCAAGTAAGCCTCATTCCATATTTATCTAAGACAAGGAGTCCTATTAAAAGCAATTGCAGTTTTTCCTTTAATAAATCTGGCGCAATTATTTTGTCTTGTTTTGCAGCCAAGAGACTTTAATTAAACAGAACCCCTCAAAAATGGCAAAAACATAGGTCTCACATGGGTTTTCACCTAGATTTTAAATTACAGGTATAAATATTTCTTGCCATATAAAACACAAATAAGTATGCTAGTTTCAACTGAAAACGAGAAGCAAATTAAAATAGAACATACCCGATAGGTATTTATGGTTGTAAACTTTAGACAAAAACCCGTATAAAGCTTTGAAGTAGAGCTGCAGAACGTGTCACAACAGTTACCATGATTCCCTGAAGAGTAAGTACCCTTAGTGCTACAGTTCTAAGGAATGTATCCATGTTTTACAGTGTGTTGTCCCTATTTTCAGCACTTAAATCTTTGATCCTTGTTTGCTGAATGTAATGCAGCATAATCTGGTTCAACTGATTCACTGTAATGTAATTGGCTATAGCTGTATGCATTCAGCTCCTGTAATTAATACTCTTTAGTTTTATGTTTACCAAGAGCATTCCTTACAAACAGACCAGTACAACATGTTTAATTGCATTAAAGGGACATGCACGGGTTGTAAGAAATAAGACTGGCGGGAATGAGGTACCACAAAGAAGGACTTTGATTGGGATGGAGAGGGGAGCATATAGTAACATATTTGTTACTTTTAGACAGAGATACATCTGGGAAATATGCACACATACCATGAATGCAGCATTACCAACACCTGCTCTATATTTTAGCACTTGCATTTAAAAGAATCAGTGCATTGTCCATGGTCACTCAGCTCTACAACTGGTTATGAACCAAGGTCTCTTCAATAATGCATTCAATACTTATATTCTATCTGCTATGCATCATAAGTGATGCGTTTTATGCACTGTGCACATAGTGGCTAGAATCACAAAATGTTTGCATGAGTTTATAAAAAGGAATACTGACACTAAGCTTCACCGAATAGTGCAAAATGGAGCTGAATTTCAGGACAATCTTGATTAGATGAGCAAGCGAGTGAAGACATCAACTAGACACTGTGGACGCTTTGGGTGCGAGTTTTTTTTGTTGTTGTCTTTTTTTTTTGCTTGTGTGTGCTCTCCCCACAGGCCAAACGCCTTGACCAATTCTGATGAAATGTTGAGGGTACCTTTCTGCTATTCTAACTTAGATCTGTCATAAGTTGGGAGAGGAAGTGGCTCAGTGAGTAAAGACACTGACTGGCACAGAGTTTGAAGCAGGGGAGCCTGGACAATTCCCCGTGTCGGCTCCTTGTGACCTTGGCACCAAAAACATAGATTGTAAGCTCCACGGGGCAGGGACCTGTGCCTGCAAAATGTCTCTGTAAAGCGCTACGTAAAACTAGCAGCGCTATACAAGAACATGCTATTATTATTATTATTATAAGTTTAAACCAAAATCGGTGCAGCCCCCATCGTTGAATACATGTTTAGTTTTATGAAGTGATTTAAAAAAAATGGTGAGCGGATTCTTGATACAAATTATTAGATGTATTATTTTGCAACTTGCACTACATTTTCAGACAATTTGCTTGAACCGTTTCAGACTAATGAAATATTTCAAATGGAAATAAATTGGTAACCACGGTAACAATCACTATACAACAACAACCTGTAGATTTACTTTGGCATTTAGATGGTAGTAATAATAAAAAGGGGGGATGAGAAATTGTATTTAACTTACAGTACTGTGGTTCGGTAACGATAGAAAACATGTTATGATTTTTCTAAATTCATAATGTTGAAAATATTGATTATGTAATTTTGTTTCTTGCTAAAAGCTGTTGATTAGGTTTAGAGCCCGGCTTGTGATGTCTCAGATAGAACAGAACACTGATCATGTACAAATACTCAAAGCAAAAAGTACTCGCTCATCCCATAACACGGTATAAAATATAGCGTTTTCCTAGTTAGAGGCTTCTTTGCCACAGAACTTCAAGATAATAAGGCATCAATCACTACACCAGATTTAAATTGTATAAACTGAAAAATAAGGGGAAAAGAAAAAGATCGCATACATGCAGAAACTCACTAATAAGCAGCAAACCTGTCACCATTTTACTAAAGTAATTCTCCATAAGTTCAACTGCAATTAGTCCATCAGACTTTCTAAATTCCAGTAAAAATTGAGATAAAAGCTGTCCTGGAACAGGATTGTGTTTTTCTCTGTCTTCAGGCTGCCAGCACTCCTCAGCCTAGCTGTTACAACAATGGTGCATCCCCTTGAGGGTTTCTTGGCTTCAGCCAGTTGCCTTGGCATCCCCCCTGCCTTTTTACCAGGATGGACTGCTACCCCTCCCATTGCCAGGGGGTATTGTCCCAGTAAATTTCCCATCAACCCAGACCAGCATGCTGGCATTTAGTACCAGCAGCCAACTTGAGCAGTCATCTCTCCTATCCTGGTAAAGTTACTGATTTTTACCTATCCCTATATCTTGCATTTTGTATTGTATTGTATGTCTTTATTTATATAGCGCCATTAATGTACATAGCGCTTCACAGAAGTAATACATGTGGTAATCAAATAATTAACAGATAATATAAATAACAGGTCATGGGAATAAGTTCTTCAGACATAAAAGTAACATAAAGGAAGAGGAGTCCCTGCCCCGAGGAGCTTACAGTCTAATTGTTAGGTAGGGAGAACGTACAGAGACAGTAGGAGGGAGTTCTGGTATGTGCGTCTACAGGTGGCCAAGCTTTATGTATCATGTGTGCAGAATATCCACATTGCTATTCATATACTTCTTTAAGCAAGTGTGTCTTAAGGTGGGTCTTAAAGGTAGATAGAGAGAGGGTGCTAGTCGGGTACTGAGGGGAAGGGCATTCCAGAGGTGTGGGGCAGTCAGTGAAAAAGGTTTAAGGCGGGAGAGGGCTTTAGATACAAAGGGGGTAGAAAGAAGACTTCCTTGAGAAGAACGCAAGAGTCTGGATGGTGCATAACGAGAAATTAGGGCTGAGATGTAAGGAGGGGCAAAAGCTTTAAAAGTGAGTAGAAGAATGGAGTGTGAGATGCGGGATTTGATCGGAAGCCAGGAGAGGGATTTCATGAGGGGAGATGCTGAGACAGATCTAGGAAAGAGTAGAGTGATTCTGGCAGCAGCGTTTAGAATAGATTGTAGGGGAGACAGGTGAGAGGCAGGAAGGCCGGACAGCAGGAGGTTACAGTAATCAAGACAGGAGAGAATGAGGGCCTGAGTCAGAGTTTTAGCAGTCGAGCAACAGAGGAAAGGGCGTATCTTTGTTATATTGCGGAGGAAAAAGTGACAGGTTTTAGAAATGTTTTGAATGTGAGGGGCGAATGTGAGAGAGGAGTCGAGTGTGACCCCTAGGCAGCGTGCTTGGGCTACTGGGTGAATGATCGTAGTTCCACATTCCGCATTTAGCCCACTACCCTCATAGCTCCCCTTTCCCTCCATTGCTCTCATGTCCCAGTGTTCCCTCAGTACCCTTTCCCCCTTTTATTTGTATGTTGTTGCCCGAAATAAACACTTCAGCAAGTAAGAAGGTTCCCTTGCTAGATATATGGGATTGAGTTAACCTGCCTGTCCCTACGCATCTATCAGGGTGTGCTTGGGCCAGAACAAAAGCAAAAAAATAAAAAAAATAGTTTAAAGGCTGAGTCCACTTTATGAAACCCGGTTATTCTCAAATACACCAAATCTATTATTACTTTTAGTATGCGAGTCTGACACTATTGTTTAGTGTTCTGTGCCTATAAATTGCAGAAGGTTAAATTAAAAGCCTGCTCTCGCCGGGCAGGAGGGAGAAGGCATTTATGAGAACACTAGTACCCTTGTACAAGTGCAATCGAATGAACATTTCAAAACAATATTTCTCTTTCATTAGTTGCTATCACGTACGGCACACCTGTGAGCATGTGACTTGCATACGGGATAAGGAATACACAGCTCTCTAGCTGGCCAACCTTTCACCTTCGCAAAGGTCCCTCAAATGAATAATATCTCCCCTCGATCCGTCCCCATATACCACCTGTCACGAACAGCACACACATGAGCACGTGAATTAGATATGCAGCCAGGGTTAATACACACTGCTACTCTAGCCAACTCACCTTTCTTTCTCCTCCCCAAAGTACTTTCAATGAGTTAACATTAACCCCTTAATTGCAATCACATCTATTTGCTTCCGCCTCCTCCCAAGAAAAATGCAATATGTGTAAATAATATATATCTGCCAGGGTCTCAAGTCCTGGTTTATTATAGAAAAACTATGCACTATTACACACAAAAATCTGGTGTAGCAAAATGTGTCCAAAAATGTAAATTATTCTCTACAGAGCGTGCAACAGTTCATTCAGAGCCCAAATGATCACTTATTAAACCTTTGAATATATATATATAAAAAATACAGTGCTTAGATTACAGAAAAGAGATTACATGCAGTTATAATAAATGCAGAATAGTCTCTTAAAATAACAGGATAAAATATAAAACAGAAATCCCTATACAGTACTTTACCATATGTCATAGGTTTTCCCCCATAGAGGTCACTGGCTTAGAAAGAAGAAAATTCATGTATTTGATCCCAAACCCACCTCTGTTGAATTCTGATTTCATAACTCCAGGGCAAGACCTACAGTATATACCATTCTTCGCCCATTGAAATAACATAAGCCCACCCCTGTTGTAAATCAGCTGTTGAAGGTTTTATGACTTAGAAAATTAGAAACAAACTCCACTTTTGACATTTCATAAGTTGCTTAGATATATAAAAGACCTCATAACTTTGTGGTCCTGATACTTAGACACACGTGAGCCAACTTGCTCCTAAATTTGAGTGACAAATTGATATCTGTCCCTTGTCACCTGCTAGGGATGAAGGTTTGGCCTTATTGTAGGGTTACTTTGCGTCCGTGTTTTCCCAGAGATGTCTGGCTTTTTGATTTCAACTCGACGTCCCAGAGGAATTTTTTAATATCTTAAAACGTCCAGTATTTCCAGCCACATGTGCGAGCGTCAATCGCACATGCAGCCTTCATTCACGAACGCAGCAAGCCACGCATGCACGAGTGTCACATGGTCAGGACTTGCGCATGCGCGAGCGATACACGTCAGGACTTGCGCATGCGCGGTTGGTGCTCACTGCTCCCGTATACGCAAATGAAAGCCGACCTCACATGTGCGAGCTTTGAGCGCCGACCACACTTGCGCATGCTGAGTGCCGACCACGCATGAGCGAGCAATTAGAGCCTTCCGCACATGCGTGAACGAAAGCTTAACATGCATGCGCGAACGCTGAGCGCCGCTTGGTCGGCACTCATCATGCACCCTTGCGTGGTCGGCTTTTGGTGTCCTCTTTTTTATATAAAGACTTATGGTAACCCTACCTTATTGCATTCGTCTCCTCGCAACAATTACAAATCTCAAATTCTTACTCTTATGAATTACTATCAGGCCCATAACTTCTTCATTTTAATAAAGTCCTCCAACCCCTCGGTAGGATGCACAGGGGTATCTAAGGAATGCTTTGGAAGTACCTTTAAAAGTGTCCTGTTTACGTTAGTGTCAGAAGAGCCATAATTTAATACCATCCTGGCAAAACAAATGGCCTTATCTCTAGATTCTATCAGGCCTAAAACTAGGCCTGGCCAAGGGTTTAACAGGTCACAAAACATTATTTGGTATTTTTAAAACAAACAGTAACCACATTAACCCCTGAAGCACCAGATGGATTAAAATACTTACTATTCCTCACCATTTTCATTACAGTAACATTGTCAGAAACGGTCTCGAGTCTTAAAAACGAATACTTCAACCTATCCAACAAGCATTAAGACATATCAAGATATCCAGTTAAATATAAACATTCATTCTAAATCTACAAAATAAAATAATAAAAAAAAAAAAACACACACACGGTAATATAGCATCTCCTGACGATGGACTAAGCCAGTTTCTGAAACCGGAACATGACCTATTTCTAAAATATTTTTTTTTAAAAAGAACTCAGTAATATAACCGTCTTCCTTAAGTTAAATAACACAAAGAAACAATGTTGAAGTGTTTTTCCCCTTAGAGTTATCTGAGCTGCACTACTTTCAGTGTTTGGAATTCTCTGGTTTCTGTGCTACAGTATCTATTGGCCTCACTGAGCCACCAATGGACAACAATGCAACTCTTTGTGACAGAACTGTAACTTGGCAACAATAGGGTTCATGGAGGTAAAATTGGGCACTACTGTTCCAGATAATGTAAAAATAAATAAACAGGTCCAAAAACAAATGTGAACAGCTTTAAAACACATATTTCCCTTTTGGGTTTCAGCTGGAAATTAAGAAAGGTCTTACTTACGGCGAGGACTGTATGTCATTTTAAATTGATTTCCCTCATAAGCTGCATTCAATCTGAACCCCTTCAGTCTTCATCTGCGTTGCCCCAAAGGCGGGCGACTGATGGGGTTCCCCAAGAGCTGCTCCCCTCTGCACATAACCAGCATTCTAAGGGTTAATATCTGCATTTGCTTACTGCTGTATTTTGTCAGCCCTGCCCTCTGCAATGTTAATGACCCAAGAGGACAAAGGACTTTTTGAAACCAGAGCAGCATTCAACCTGAACCCCTTCAGTCTACATCTGCATCGCCCCCAAAGGCGGACAGCCTTAGGGTGTGAGCCGTTTGGTGATGTTAACGCTGCTCTAGTTTCAATTAAACTCACCAGCCTTTTTATCCCATGTACCCAATTTTCCAACTCTAACTGTCCATGAAATGTATAACCTCTGTCTATTTAATGTAACCATTTATCTGTCCCCATAACTCTGTGCCCAGGACATACTTGAAAATGTGAGGTAACAATGTATTACTTCCTGGTAAAACATTTTTTAAATAAATAAGTTTAAGTGGACAGTCTCACAGAGCTCAAATGTGGAATTTGAGAGGCGGTGTTAAATAAAACACATAATTACTCCCTTCAATGTGATATCCTTAAGTGACTAACGCTCTCCCAAGTTTCAACTCAACAGGTTTTAAATTAACAAAAACAAAATCTTCAGAAATGCCCTGTATTATGGACAGCAAAGCAGATTTATGTCATCTCTGGATATAACAAAACTGGTTATTATTTATATTCTACAACAGCAGATGGTGCAGCCCTGGTAGTGTGGGGCCTGGGTCTTGGTGTTCTCTAGGCCTCTTGGGCCTAGAGTGGGCCAGCTCATCCTCGCGATGGGAGAGGCTAACGGCCCTTCCTCTCTCCACGGGGAGCAGAGGCAGACTCTTCTAAGGCCCAGGACATAGTGCACTCAGCGTCGCTGAGCCGCGCTGAACAGATGCACAAAGCCCCTGCATCTGTTATCAGCGCGGCTATAGTTTCTCCCTCCGCATGCTTGCTGATGCGTGTGGAGGCTGAGAAACTTCCCCGAGACAGGCAAGTTTGAAATTTGCCGCTCCGGGAAGCGGAGGAGCGGTCACGTGACCGCTCCCATCCAATGGGTCTGCAGCCGGTCCGGCACTACCGGACAAGACAGAGGCAGCACAGAGGTATGTGTGTGTATGTATGTGTATGTGTGTGTGTATGTGTGTGTGTATGTGTGTGTGTATGTGTATGTGTGCGTGTATGTGTGCGTGTGCGTATGTATGTATATGTGTGTGTATGTATGTATATGTGTGTGTGTATATGTGTGTGTGTATATGTGTGTGTGCGTGTGTGCATGAATATATTTATCAAAGTTGCACAATGTTAATAAATAATTTATTCTCACGTCTTTTTTTTTTAATTTTTTAAATATTATATAATACACACACACACACACACACACACACACACACACACACACACACACACACACACACACACACACACACACACACACACACACACACACACACACACGTTCCCCAGTGACACACACACACAGACCACTTCAAAGTGACACACACACACACACTGACAGCTACCGAGTGACACACACAGTGATACCCGCCTCCCAAGCGCGCTTGCTGTCTCCTCTGCCAGGACAGCAAAAAGCTCCTGGTAGAGCGAGCGGCAGCAAGCAAGAGCGAGCAGCAGCACCTAAGTGCTTACTATGTCCCAGGCCTAACTGTGATCCTCCTCCTAGGAAAGCTCTGGAAGGGGCGGCTCGTGGACTGTACCCACCTCTAAGGGGCTGTACACAGGCCATGAGTCACCACCTCTCTGCCTTCACTTTCTAGGATAGCAGAAGGTGGGTCACTGGCCCATAGATTAACCTGCTACTGCCTGGAACTTAACAGGACTTACATAGCAGATATACTATGTGGAGAAAGAAAGGTACAATGGGACATACCCTATTATACTTCCTACATTAGAAACATTAAAAAATGTCTTTAAAACATTTTTTTTTTTTTAATTTTAATATGCTACCAGTATTTTCTCATAGTACAGAACTGATTAAGAAAAAAACATGTAGGATATTGCTTTAACTGCTGCTTTAATATGTTATCACAGCTCTAGAGCACCTAACAAGGCACACATTGAAAACTCAGATGACCAGAACCATCTTTGCATACAACAACCGTGTACCGATGATCTAGATAATAAAGCTACACAATGCAATAGAATTTAACGTTTAAACAACAATCTAACATTTTCACAGTTTTCTTCATTTAAAAACTGAATTACACTGTACATTGAAAAAGTAGAAATGGCCACTGCATTTGTAAGCAGTTAATTAGATGGTGGATTCTCGTGCAGACCTAAGGTCACAGCACTTACTTCTCTTGTGAAATACTGCACTTAGCAACAAGTCAAAGCTGTGAAATCTCATTTTATTACAATGTTTAAAGGAATGTGTTTCTCATTTATAAGTAACCTGCACCTGAAGCCTATTTGGCAGAGACAGTACTGTGTTCATGTTCAACTCAACACACATTTCAGCCTGAACATTGTAATTAGAAATTGTGGGGCATTAAATTGAAGACATCCTTATGTAGCCTAAAAAAATGCATATCTCGTGCTATGGTTCACATGAAAAATGAAACAGTTTATTAGCTTTAAACAGCTACAAATATATCCCCATAACATTGCTATTATTCAATCAGTGTCCTGAATTATTTTGTTGCAAAGTAGGATTCATTACAATGGATTGCTGGCAATGTAGGTAAAAGGGGAAATCATGATCACATATCCTGTTATAATATATTTGTCTTACATAGTTACATAGTAGATGAGGTATACAAAAAGACGTGTCCATCAAGTTCAACCTAAGCTAAATTTTGACGACAGATACTTTATCCTATATCCGTACTTACAGTATATTGATCCAGAGGAAAACAAACAAAAACCCCTATTTTGGTATATTCCTGTATACCTTCCCTTTCTAAAAAGATGTCCAATCTTTTTAACAAGTCTATTGTATCTGCCATCACAATCTCCATGGGTAATGAATTCCACATTTTAAGTGCCCTTACTGTCAAGAACCCTTTCCTTTGTTGCTGGTGAAATCTCCTTTCCTCCAACCTTAAGGGATGACTCCAAGCCATTTGCACTGCCCTTGGGATGAATAGTTATTTTGAAAGCTCCTTGTACTGTCCCCGAATATATTTGTATATAGTTATCACCAGGGCTTGACAAATTACCCAAAAAGCTACTCGCCCAATCAAAAAAGCTACCACCTAGCCCCGCCCCCGCTTAAATATTTTTTATTAGTTCTTATTAGGAATTTATTCCATTAGTTTTTTTACATAACAAATTTATTGCATCACATTTATACTGTACTACAATTAGTCCTTGTTACATAGTTACATAGTAGATGAGGTTGGAAAGAGACATACGTCCATCAAGTTTAACCTGTGCTAAATTTAGATGACAGATACTTTCTCCTATATCCCTACTTACAGTATATTAATCCAGAGGAAGGCAAACAAAAAACCCCAGAGACACATTATGCAATGATCTCTCATAAAGGGAAAAATAAATTCCTTACTGACTCCAAAAATTGGCAATTGGATTTCTCCATGGATCAACATCCTCACTATGTTTACCTATTTATCATATACCCTCTTAGACGCCTCTTTTCTAATGTGAATAAATCTAAGGCCGCGTCAATGGAGTGTGCGTGCGCCGCGCAAGGGGCTTCACACTTTGCTCTAGTTGGAGGTGTGTGTGCCCTGTAGTTGGACGCGATGAGGGGGGCGTGACGAGGGCGTGAGTCACATCACGGAGCTGGTTTGCCCTCATAAGGCGAACCGCCCACGTGACCCAGCCATCGCACGAGAAAACAGATTTTTTCTGTTTCCTCACACATTGCGAGCACCGGCACCTCTGGTCGCACGCTCTAAAGACAGCATCATAGAGGCACGTCAATTTGATCGCAGTCATCATGGACGCGGCATAATTTAGCTAGCCTCTCCTCAAAGAAATACATTATATTAAAACTTATGAATGAGAATTTATATCAAAACTTACAGTATATTGATCCAGAGGAAGACAAACAAAAACCCCAGTGACATATCATCCAATGATCTCTCATAAGGGGAAACATAAATTCCTTCCTGACTCCAAGAATTGGCAATCAGATTACACTCTGGATGAACAGCCTTCCCATGTTTACTTATTAGGTATATCCCCGTATACCTTTCCTTTCTAAAAAGATAGACAACCTTTTTTTGGAAGATATCTGCTGGATAATATATAGCCTTCTTCTACGCAGTATATAAAAACAGCACAGGGGGTCTCTGCTGCACAGAGGTTAAACAGAAGAACAACAAAGTTCAAAGATCAGTGCTGCACGGTGAGAACTAGATTCAGGGAGAAAATTCTTCAAATGCTCACAAAAATTAAGACATTGATATTCATATAACTGCACAGACAGAAAAATATATGAATCATGAACAAAGTTCTTCCGTAATTAAAATGTGAGTGTGATACAGTCCAATCGTGTCTCCAAAGATCAATCGTAGCGGCTGCAAATGTGGAAGGGCAATGAGTCCCCAGTGAGACTGGTCGGCAGAGGGAGGATTGGAGGGAGAGGAGGAAAGACAGAACCGCGCTGCGGAACACCCTTCTTCAATGGCCTGAGTGGCAAAGGTACCCTTCACTTCCTTCATCAACCCTTCTCCATGTAAAACCTCTTCATATAGTGAGATAGCAAAGCATAAGCCACTGTTTAATGTATCAGTCCCATAGGATAGAAGCAGCGTCTGCATGAGCAGTCCCCTGCAATACTCAGTTTCTTCCGTCCATGCTGCAGGAGCGTGGGTGACAGGCCCACACGGAGCGGCCAAACCTCACTTTAGCCACGTCCTGACAATTCGTATCCACCAGGTTATTCACATAGTCATCCCACAATGTGGCGGCAGCAGCAAGGGCTGTGCGGTGAGATCGGGGGACAGGCTGTGCGGTGAGACAGGGACAGCGGGGGACAAGCTGCGCGATGAAAGAGAGGGGCCGGCGGCTCGGTGCTGTGAGAGCGGGGCACCGGCGGCTCGGTGCTGTGAGAGCGGGGCACCGGTGGCTCGGTGCTGTGAGAGCGGGGCACCGGCGGCTCGGTGCTGTGAGAGCGGGGCACCGGCGGCTCGGTGCTGTGAGAGCGGGGCACCGGCGGCTCGGTGCTGTGAGAGCGGGGCACCGGCGGCTCGGTGCTGTGAGAGCGGGGCACCGGCGGCTCGGTGCTGTGAGAGCGGGGCACCGGCGGCTCGGTGCTGTGAGAGCGGGGCACCGGCGGCTCGGTGCTGTGTGAGCGGGGCACCGGCGGCTCGGTGCTGTGAGAGCGGGGCACCGGCGGCTCGGTGCTGTGAGAGCGGGGCATCGGTGGCTCGGTGCTGTGAGGATGGGGGACCCGCACCTCTTTCCCTCCCCCAACCCCACTTCCCTCCCATTTTTGTGTATAATCACGGCCCAACATGCTGTAACACTGCGGGTTGATGCGACCCAGGTAATAAATAAACAACGCTAAGGAAAAAACAGAAGTTGTTCTTTCATTGGTGAATTCAACGTGTGCAGGAGATAAACCAGATTAAAGGACAAGCAAGCTGAAATACTCAAGGGAAGGTGAAGTACCCTGAGCGACGTGGGTGAGGACCAGACCAGCTGCCTCCAATGTGGGACGCAAGATCAGTTGAAAACCCCAGGACGTTAAAGTGGCTCAAACAATGTATCAGTCACTGGAAGATCCTGTAAGCATCACACATGCAAACCTATTGAGCAAACATGCAAGAAACTGGAGTCGTTCTTTAATAAACATATCAGTGACATACTGTAAGTTCAACAGCGGGAGCAATAACAGCTGCTGCATCTGTAGAACAATAACTTTAACTCCTGAAAGCCGATACTACTGTTAACACAAAAATTAGAATTAATGTAATGCAATTTATGCATTTTGATGATACATCAATATCTAATTATTTTATGTTACATTTATTAATATTAATGTAGTCACTGCTTAACTAACAAGCCAATACATACTGTAATACTGTGACCTTTATGTAACCCCCCCCCCCTTTGGGATTACTATTGCCTTAAAGCAATAGTTCTCAACTCCAGTCCGCAAGACTCCCCAACAGGTTTTCAGGATATCCCTGCTTCAACAGAGGTTGCTTAATCAGTGGGTAGTCAAAGACTGAGACACTGATTGAGCAACCTGTGCTAAAGCAGGGATATCCTGAAAACCTGACATGCTTGTGGGGGGTCTTGAGGACTTGAGTTAAGAACCCCTGCCTTAAAGAGTTAACTACATGGGTAATGTCCCTAGCCTATCACCTGGCATAGGATGACTGAGTATAATCTAAGCCACTCTGCTGTAGGCATGGTGACCAGTGATGTCACTTGTAGATATATATAGTGAGTGTATAAGATTCTAGGTTCACGTTCCTGGAGGAGTGTCAGTGGAGGAGCCTCATTATAAGTTATGTTTAAGTGTACAGTAAATGTACCACGGATGTATTCTCACCTTTTATTATTTTATAGTTAGGGGAAATGCCCCTCATAGTCATAGCCCATAGAAGTAGTCAGAGTTTGTGTGTCTGCCCTGAAAGAAGAATATGCATGGTACTTCAAGAGGAGTCCTTTCAAATAAGGGCTCCGGAGCACCACAGGATTGGTCCATACTGACAAGTCTCAATGTAAGCCTAACTTATGTAGGGAGGAGGGACGTGCACCGAATTACGGAATACTGGTCCCTGAGGATAGGAGTGTCCCTTCCAAGTGTCTTGGTAAGAAGGCCACTCCAAACGCATGGCAGAGGAATGTCGTGCAGACCAATACAAATAGTAACAAGAAGAGTACCTCCCTATATAGCAGTGAGAGCTATTAAGGAAGAATATATATGTAACAGTATTATTTGACACTCATTGTCTAAAGACAAGCCAAAGGGTTAAGTCTCTAAAAATACCTCTTGCTTGATCCTGATATATCCGACAACGTCATTAAAGATAAGACAATAATAACCATGACTGTCATTCCATCTAAATTGATTAAAGAAGAGGGAGCTCTCCCAGACTAATATGAGACCCCTGTGAAGAAAATATGGCAAATACAGGACTGGCAGGTTAGCACTTCCAATCCAAGTATTAGAGCATTGAGCAGAAAAAGGCACACAAATACACAAGACACCAATTGTAAACATAAATACATGGTATTGCAAGTCGTTAAAAAGCAAACGAACACCACACAAAAACACGTAGAGTAATACTCAGTGTGTTTACCCCTCCATGTGTTTTTCTATACTGTCTAGTTTTGCTTTTCAATGAGTCCATAAAATATGTTTGTTTTTATCATTCCAACCTGCTGAACAGGATTTGCGCTCCTTCCCTCTGTTTGCTACTGTAATTCCATCTAAAGTTTGTTTAAAGCTAAAAACAGAGATCAAAACCAGATCCTGCCTCTAATGCCTTATTACGATTGAAAACACTAACAGAAAACATAATAACTTAGAAATAGAACTGTGAGCTTAGAATCTGCATTCACTTCCTATTGGACCCAGAGTCAAGATCATATGGCAAACACGACAGCCAGATTTACTAAGTGGTTACATTTAGCTGAACAGCATGTAATTTGTGGGTCTAGAAGTGTATAAAGTTAGTCAGTAAAAAAATTTAATGCTTTTTTTTTTTTATTGAGATGGAATCAAGTCTTCACTGACGGTAAAGACACTGGAACCATTGGTATTATCTGTATAATGGCATGACATGAAAATAGAGACATTTGAAGATAAAAGAGATTGTTTTGCAAAAGTTCATAGAAATCTTTAAAAACATTTGCACAAAAGCAAAAAAAAAACAAATGGGCTTTTTCGTTTTGTTTTACATTTTCCAGTGGGAGAAATATTGTACTTCATGTTTTTTTAAGATTTTGACTTATACAAACATTTATCACTTTTACAAGTTTTGAGAAAGTTACCATGAAAATTGACGATTGGCGAAATCACACTGTTTTCCATAGTAACTTTGGATTTAATGACTTTTTTTCAATCTGGCAAGTCTGAGAATTTTTCAGTGAAGGATCAAGAACTTCTCAAAGAATTAGATTGGTCATCACTAGAGTCTAGGCGCAAAGTTCACCTTTCCTGTCTCACCCTCAAATACTTTCTGGGCAAGCTACCCAGCTACCTGAACAAGCTCCTCGCCCCTACCACATGCAGCACCTGTCACCTGAGATCAGACTCCAAAAGACTATTCATGGTCCCAAGGCTCAACAAAGTATCCGGACGTTCCTCCTTCTCCTTCCGTGCACCCCAAAACTGGAACAACCTACCAGAGACTCTCATATCCACCACCAGTTTAAGTTCTTTCAAATCTAAGGCTGTCTCACATTTTAACCTGGTCTGTAACTGTTTCATACGCTCATAATATATATTTTCTTTAACTGTGCATGCAATGTCTTGTATATAATGTATACCCTGTTCATTTATGTAACTGTACTTGTAACCATGTATTATTTGTCTTAACTCTGTGCCCAGGACATACTTGAAAACGAGAGGTAACTCTCAATGTATTACTTACTTACAAATAAATAAATAATAAATAAGATTCTTCTCATTTAAGAGCATTGATGAATAACTTCAGCAAACAATGTCCCGTGGAATTACACAGAGGTTACAGCAAATGTATGATCACGATAAACCTTTAAAGTTGTTTTTTTTTTTACTTTGGTGTAACTGCAGACTTTCTATTTTTTGGGGCCAAAAATATGTAACTAAAGATCCCACCATCGGAGCTAAACAATACACAGAAGTTATTGGTGTCCATGAATGTCAGGTCTTCATATTGAGAATACAGAAATAAATGGATTGCATGCTTTTTGTGACATAATAAAAAAAATTGATTGGGAGGGAAAAAAATATATGCTGGTATTGTGTTTTCTATAACTTCTGTATATGAGGCCACACCCCACTTGAAATGATGAAGTTTATATTTACCAGGTATACACAGTGAGCTGCCAAAAATCAGTTGAAAGAATATGACCCTGTTACTTTCTGTCAGTGTGGGGGACGATAGTCGTTAAATCGTATTACCCACTTCCACTAACTTCATTCTTATGAGGATGATGCGTATTAGAATGTTCTCGCTGAGGCATAAGATTGACATTTAGCAGGAGGATGTGCTGAGTGGTGTTTCAGTCAGCAAGATGTCAAATACAAACACTGGATTTAGAAATACCTAGGCAAAGAACTACCAAATAACTAAGGAGGATGTTGATCCAGGGAGAAATTTGATTGCCATTACTGGAGTCAGGAATGAATTTATTTTTCCCATTATGGACATCATTGGATAATGTTTCACTAGGTGTTTTTGTTTGCCTTCCTGTGGATCAATATACTATAAATACAAATATAGGATTAGTATCTGTCGTCTCTATTGAACATAGGTTGAACTCGATGGACATAGATCTTTTTTTCAACCTCATCTACTGTACAACTATGTAACTACTTTGGAGACAAAAGGTTATGACTTGATATGAGAAAAGGCACAGATTCAGTCTGGGTTGTATCTATTTCACTTACATAGTGCACTTGGGAATGAAATCCTATTACACTGACGATTTCCAAGGCATTGAAAGAGAATCAAATGTCATTGCTTCATGATTGTTTCACCATGCTCAAAACACAAGTTAACAGAACTTTCGTTAGCTAGCGACCATGTGCATCCAAGCATGTTTAAAGCTGCAGTTCAGTCAATATCCTGCATGTGTTTTTTTTAAATAAATCAGTTCTGTAGTAAGAAAAAATACTTTTAGCATTTTCTGTTTTTAAAAAAACAACTTTGAAAGACCAATTTTCTTGTATTCTATTTTAACAAGCATGCTTGTTGCTATAGCAACCATTTACATTCCCCATATTTAAAGATGTCGCCAAACTTTGCCGATCAATAGACGGAGAACGAATTGGCTATGCAGTTCTTTAGGTAATTCGAGATTGCCCACATGAAACTATTGAAGTAAAAAAATAAATAAAAAAAAAAAAGACTGAACTGCAGCTTTAAATGCTTATCATATAATGTCAACCTTTAGATTATGAAGCATACTGTACCATGCACTAATTTTAAATTAGGTACTGCTTAAGAAAAGCATAGATCATTGGTTTTACTAACTTTATTGTGCAATAACATCACGCCGCTTCAACAAAAAAAACAAACAAAAAAAAAACTTTGCACCAAAATGACCGTGGTCAACTGCATGTGTGGGAAAAGGGATAACATTCCTCCCCTTTGTAAAATCCGGAAATGATTTACTCCTAACATTTGGTTAGAAAGACATTCCTTTTTGACATTTGGCATATTTCATGTGACCAAATGACGTGTCAAATTTAGGGATACACAATTGTAAAATATTTATGTAAAACAACGTAATTTTTATGAAATTAGTAGAGAACAAAGGGAGTTTTTTAAGGCATAGTAAAAAAATTTTTATTTAAAAATCAAATATTCTATACTTATGTGCAGCCCACTGGGCTCTAATGTTTGCTACAAAAACAGGAGTTACGAGGGTAACTTTAGATTCATTAACCACTGACTTACAGAAGTTGGGTGACAAGTGAGGATACTATCCTTGTTCACTCTGTGCCACATTTAGATTTTTAGGTTTATAACATAATATCTGTGATAGTAATTGAACTCTTGAGAACTTGTAAAATCTCATATTCTGCACTTTGCACCGACAAAAGGCAGAGTGGACAAGCGGGGCAGGGTTTAATTATGAAAACGTTTGTACTGACATAGGAGGGTCGTAGAAGAAACATATATTTTCTTGTTTATGTGGCTCTAGGTGCAGGGGGGAGCCAGTGTGGTGCACGGGCAAAGGATAATTCAAATACCTAGTCCAGAGCTCCATCTGTAGCCCTACCTCACAGTTGAGTCAAGCAGTGAAGGCTATATACTGCCTTGGTACAGTGCTGTGGTGCTCAATTCCACTCCTCAAGGCCCGCCATCCCCCCCATCCCTCAACAGGTTAGGTTTTCAGGATATCACAGCTTCAGCACAGGTAGCTCAGTCTTTGACTGAACCTCTGATTGAGCCACCTGTGCTGAAGCTGGAACTGATTGATTGAGCCACCTGTGCTGAAGCTGGGATATTTTGAAAACCTGACTTGTTGGTGGGGGGGGGGGGGGGGGAAGGGAGGGAGGTGGCTAGAAGACTGGAGTTGAGCACCCCTGCTCTGGTATACCTGCCCGGCAGAACTCTGGATTTCCCCTCCATTGTCAGGTGAACATCAACCAAAGAGAGGAAGGTCTATATTTGTAACCACTGTTATTATAAATTACATGTAAATAAGACAACATGTAATTTACTATGTAAATGTTTACTAGGAAATAACATTATTCAAGTCATACTGTACCTAACTCTGGTGTTACTCCAATAGAGACACTGAAATAGGGCTTTTGATGGAAAGGACAAGTGACTGAGTCAGAGTGAGACAAATCAGCTGGAATTATTTAACTGTTTCCCAGAATGGTGTCTGCTCACCACCTCCGTACATTTCTCTCCTGGCTTCCCATCAAGTTTTGGATCACCTACAGTATAAAGTTCTCCTCCTTCTACGTTTTGTTTGGTAGAAAGCCAGATAACTATGGCAAAGTCTTTTAATGTAAAGGATATTGGGGTTTCTATAATATAATAAGATAAAAGCTAATACAGATTATAATACAGACATTTGATCAGAAGTAAAATTAACAATAAACACGGACATGAAAACTATAAAAACAATCCATGGTGGAAGGTTTATTATTACTGGAATACTTATGTGATGTATATAGTATAACTAGCCAAATGCAAAAGAAAGAAAAATACATTTAGAGAGGATTACACCCAAACACAACATAACAGTTTTAGGACAATAAAATGGAAGATATATCCTATGACCATAAATGTTAATACACATTCAACTGTAGAATCTCAGCTATAGATATATTTCTCCAATAATGTAATGGAATTACTGTAACAGTTAAACGGAATGGAACAGAAACATCCTGAGAATCAGAAGGGCACATTAACAGCCATGAAAAACTTTTCCTTACATTACCATAGTCACAAAACTGTATACAATACTGTACTTACTCGGTTCTCACCCTGTGGACACTTTTACGAATCTTAGTCTTCCCTTGGACATGATATCGAACACAGGCTAGAGTCACCTTGATGCCCGCTTCCTCTTGCCACCATTGGATGTCCGTTGTTCTGTATTCCTTCTTGTACATGCGCATTATCGCCATGCTATTTTCTTTGGTAATTTTTTGGATCATTGCTGCTTTTCAGAAGGACTCAACCACAAATTAATGTGTATCAATGTGAATTGCATCTTCGTTATACATTATGCTGTATTATAAAGATAAAGCGACAGGTACAGGTATCCAACTACTTTTGACACCTTACAAACGTACAGTAGTACCGCCCAACACCGAATGCTGCCCCAATGATGTCAGATTTATTGCACATAAAAGCTCACAGAAATTGCTCACTGATCTTGATCTGAACTAACTCTTGTTCGCTTGTGCTTTCAGATACTGTATCTTGTGCTTTTAGTGATGCTTGAACATTGGATCGATCCAGCTTCTACGGACGCAAAAACCTGCTTGCTACTGCTGTTTCAGTCAAAATCCTGAGAAAGCGGAAGATGCCTGCTGTACCGGAGACCCCCAAAAACAAAAAAGGTAAAGTGGGGAAAGAAAATCGAGCAGCACCCAAAACTCCTAGGATGAAGAATCTGGAAACGGCGGTGCATTTTTCGGCCTATTATACCTGCTTCTGCACCAGGTAGCCCCATCGCTCTCATCTCCCGACCCAGCTCACCTCAGCCCAACCAGCACCCTGTTTATCTCGCCCGGATCCAGCTCAGCCCAACCCTGTCCCAGCTCAACCCGCATCAGACCCAGCACAGTCCAACCCGGTCCCAGGAACCAGCTCAGCCCAACATGGTTCAAACTAATGTCGCCCCAAATCTAGCTCAGATGTGTGTTAGCATTGTCTGTGGTGTTGGAACATCTGTCCCAACGCAGACATACAGGGACAGAGTGGAAACAAAGTTGGACCTGCTTTTGGAGAGGATGGAGAGGAACATTGCGGGTCTCTATTCTATTTTAGTACCACAGCAGCAGTAGCAAGCAAGACATTTAGAGGCACCGTCCCCACCCCGTGTCTCCATGCTATACCCTGATGTTACAGAACATCACAGATGAGGAAGACATTTTGGCTACGAGCCCACCAGATGGAGGGAGAGACCTGCCATCAGAGTGTCATCCCAGAGCAGTTAGCTGTGCCTGCTTTCCAAAGCACACCTGCGGCACCACAGATGCAAAGACCAGAGATGATCTGTGGGAATGGTAGTGCAATAGGTGACATCCCGCTTTACGTTATACCAATGGAAACTCTTTCAATATATGTAGCAAACTGTGGAATATAGCCGCACCGATTTACCCTACTAATTTTCAAACACCATGTCAGTTTTGAGCAATATTCCCAGTGATGCAAACAAGTCAACTTTGATGGCTATTGGGGAAGGGGGGGAGAGGGCAATACCCATTAATTTGAGGAGACCCATTGTAGACCAACTGAAGAAGCAGTTTAAAATAAATCAGGGAAAAGGGAGACCAAAAAGCGCACCAGCACAAACGGAGCAGGAAGAAACCAGAACAAAAAAATGATTAAAAGGGCACTTTAATGTGGCAAAAGACCCATCCAATGCATTTCGAACGTCGCAGCGTTCTTTTTCAAGGATAAAACACAATGTGATAACATCCATTATATACCCTCTTACCTGTGGGCCATTTCGCGCCAAAAATCAGAACCTGATGACGTCATAACAGAGCGACTCAGTGCCGATCTAAGGGCAAAAGGAAGTACCAAAGGCAGTGTGGCCATTTTGGATGTGGGCAAACATAGGAACACAATAACAAAGCTTTATTGACCATTCCAGCAGAACAAAATACATTGCTGCTAACTGGACAAGCATATTTAAACGAAATAAAGCTATATTAAACTAAACTAATGCTTAATAAAGGGTACTATTATATCAAGGAAAAACATGAACAAGGTGGATTAAAAAACTAGCTGTGTTACAACTAAGTTATATACAAAAAAAAGTTAAAAATAAAAACCTCTAGACATGATTAAAAAAATGTGCAAGAAAAGTAAATTTAAAGACATATTACACATACATACTGCATAACACAGATTGTGTACCTAAATCATAGGAACCAGGGAAATACAACCATTATAAAATATGAAGTATTATCCACAAGATACATCAAAGAACAATTTAAGCTTACATATTAGCATAATATTTGCATGATAAGGCATAGGTTCAAAGGTTATAATGACAAGAATATAATGTCCAAAACAATGACAATTGTCTTATTTAATCTGTATTACCAACTAATTACACCATAATACGTCTATCACAAAAATGTTTACAAAAAATGTGTTAGTTGCCAGTCAATGTTCAAGCCCATAGGGAAGCGCGTTTGGAGAGTGAAGATCCAATACGCCTCCCTACGGTCCAGAAGGTTGATATGATCACCTCCTCTAGATTTAGAAATAACTGATTCAATCCCCAAAAAGGAAAAATTATTAATTCCTCCCTGACCACATTCAGTGAAATGTTTTGAGACTGGATGATTAGTGTCTCTCAATTTTATGAGCCTTAAATGCTCTAACATCCTGACCTTAAGGGCTCTAGTCGTCCTCCCCACATACCTCTTGCCACAACCACATGTTATTAGATAAATCACAAATTGACTTTTACAATTTATAAAACTGTTAATCTTAAATTCCTTATTTGGTAATATATTCACACCATGTGGCGGTGGCAAGGCAAACTGGAAAAAACTTTTGGCAGGCTTCATGTGTTTACATGCACTACAAGAGCCACATTTGAAGGAACCCCTAGTGATAAAAGTTTTTTTGAGACCAGAAGATTTGAGTTCACTTGGTGAAACTTGAGATCCAATTGTTCTCGCTCTACGATATACAAAAGTAGGACCAGAATCCACATATTTTTTAAGGACAGGGTCCATGGATAAGACATTCCAATGTTTTGAAATTATAGAGTTTACTTTTCCACTTTGTTTACTAAATTGTGAAATAAAAAGAGGACATTTGTTTTTTAATTCTGTCAGTCCATGTGAGTCCTGTTTAATACCAATTGTCTTAACATTGTTAGCAAGGCGAGAATCTCCAATTGGATGTGTGGGCAACAATGATGCTCTCTCTGTATATAATGCATTTTCAAATGCAATTGCTAAATGTGATTTGGGGTATCCCCTTTCCAAAAATCTCCTTGTAAGCTCCTCAGACTGAGAAAGGAAACCACTCATAGTGGAACAATTCCTTCTCAGTCTGAGGAACTGTCCCCTTGGTATGGCCTTTATGACATGGGATGGGTGGCAGCTGTCCGCCCTAAGAAAGGTGTTCCTGGCATTTTGCTTCCTATAAACATCCGTTTGGATTTTTTTGTCTATGTCTACAAATAATTGTAGATCCAGAAATTCAATGTGATGGAAATGAAAATTTAATGTAAATCTTAGATTATAAAGATTATTATTAAGATAAGATACAAAAGTGTGAAGTGTAGTGACATCCCCCCTCCAAATAATAATTAGGTCATCCACAAATCTTTTATAAAAAACAATATTGTGACGAAATAAATTAGTGCTCGAATAAATAAAAAGTGCTTCCCACCATCCCATAAATAAGTTCGCAAAAGAAGGAGCAAAACTTGTACCCATAGCAGTGCCAATAAGTTGCAAATAAAACTTACCATTAAATGTGAAAAAGTTGTGCGTGAGTAAAAAGTGTATAGCGTCCAAAATAAAAGCCGATTGAAAAATTGATATTTCTGGTATCTCAATAAATTGGCGGACCGCTGCCAAACCATGGATCATGTTGTATAACAGAATACAGAGAGGTAACATCAAGTGTTACCCACAGGTAATCATTACCCCATTTAACATTTTTGATCTGATCAAGAAGATCACCAGAGTCCCGTATAAATGAGGGCAATTTCCTAACAAATGGCTGAAGAAAACCATTAACATATCTTGACAGACCATCTCCCAAAGATCCAATACTAGAGACAATGGGACGACCTGGAGGGTCGACCAATGTCTTGTGGATCTTTGGGAGATGGTGGAAGATAGGAATAATGGGATGAGATGGAATAATGAATTTAACCTCGTCCTTCGACAGAACTTCCATAATAACACCTGAGTCAACCAGTTCTACAAGGAACTCCAAGAATTGCGGTGTGGGGTCGGCGGATAGTACACGATAGGACCGGCCATCATCCAGTTGGCGTAATGCCTCCCTGATGTAGCCGTCTCTGCCCTGCACCACCACCGCACCCCCCTTGTCCGCACTCTTAATGACCAATGCAGAATTATTTTTCAAAGATTTTAAAGCTAAACGTTCACTTTGATTCAAATTGTCATGATCTATATAGGATAGGGAAAATCCCTGAGCTAGAAGACGAAGGTCTCTTATAACCAGATTTTCAAACATAGTCAGAAATTGACCCTTGACATGAGTGGGGTAGAACACAGAACTCCTTTTTAGGCCTGAATTCCATTCAGAAAATGTAGGAATATTAACATCATCAACCGTCTGTTCAGATAAAAGATCATTCATATCTTGCAGGGTACAAAAATCATTAAATGTATGTAAAGCAATAGATACCGGAGGAACAGAGTCGGATGAGGGGACATCACTCTCGGTAGCGTGTGATGGCCCCCCATCTAAATCCTCATCTCCGGTCGACCTAGTAACATTTGGAATAAAATTGTCAAAAAACTTTTTCAAGGATAATTTCCGAACAAACTTATACACATCAATAGTGGTTTCGAACAAATTAAAGTTCATTGAAGGTGAAAATTTTAGGCCTTTATCCAGTAGTGACAACTCTGTAGGAGAGAGAGCAGTTCCTGAAATATTTATAACATTAGATATATCATTCAAAACTTCTTCCTTTTGGAGGCGGACCTGTAGCCCCCTCCTCCTCCCCCCCCTCCTCCCTCTTCTGATTCTCTTGTGTCCTTTTGAAATAAAGGGAAAGATTTTGGTTGTTGCTGTTGCTGTCTCTGTTGATTAACATTTTGATAAGAAAAAGCATCCTGGGACCTAGGTGGTTGACCCCAAAAGGTGCGTCCACCCCTCCCTCGCCCCCTGGATGGAGCTCCACGACCACGATGATCATCATTCTCAAATGTATTGACAAAAGATACAGAATGAGAGGTAGAGGCAGTTTCTGCATCTGAAACATCAGATTCGCCACTCTGATAATCCACATTCTTAGATTTTAAAATGGACTTATTGGGAGTAGATTTAAACTAAATGAATGATTTATCTTTGTTATTTGATCTTTCCTGAATAGAATTTATCCTCTGCCAATGGTAAACCTGGTTCTTTTCATAGTCATATCTGTCCCGATCATATTTACTTTGTTTTTTAGACATAATACCACATTCCACATTTTTTACCGTTTTGGAGAGAATAACATCAAATTCCTTAAAGCCCTTTAAACCTTTGAAACTGTATAGGTTTTTTTGCAGTTCTGTGATTTGAATATCAAGCTGATCTTTCTCCTTCATTTTCTGAAACACTATTAACTCCATCAAACGAAAAGAGCAGTCATTGAGGGCTGTCACCCATCTATTTTCAAAATCCACATCCGGAAACTAACACATTTTTTGTAAACATTTTTGTGATAGACGTATTATGGTGTAATTAGTTGGTAATACAGATTAAATAAGACAATTGTCATTGTTTTGGACATTATATTCTTGTCATTATAACCTTTGAACCTATGCCTTATCATGCAAATATTATGCTAATATGTAAGCTTAAATTGTTCTTTGATGTATCTTGTGGATAATACTTCATATTTTATAATGGTTGTATTTCCCTGGTTCCTATGATTTAGGTACACAATCTGTGTTATGCAGTATGTATGTGTAATATGTCTTTAAATTTACTTTTCTTGCACATTTTTTAATCATGTCTAGAGGTTTTTATTTTTAACTTTTTTTTGTATATAACTTAGTTGTAACACAGCTAGTTTTTTAATCCACCTTGTTCATGTTTTTCCTTGATATAATAGTACCCTTTATTAAGCATTAGTTTAGTTTAATATAGCTTTATTTCGTTTAAATATGCTTGTCCAGTTGAAAAAGAACGCTGCGACGTTCGAAATGCATTGGATGGGTCTTTTGCCACATTAAAGTGCCCTTTTAATCATTTTTTTGTTCTGGTTTCTTCCTGCTCCGTTTGTGCTGGTGCGCTTTTTGGTCTCCCTTTTCCCTGTATTGCATTGAGTAGCTGCACAGCCTGCCTGCCTGCCCTACCAGGATGTGAGTATTTGCATATTTTTCAGGGGAACCTGCCGATGAGACAAATGGAGAGTGGGTTGCACCACACACCACCTGTCTTCAGGAGGATAGTACCCATTATATGACACAATAGGTACTATATCAATTGTTAGTACCCTGGTACAGTGGTCTGGCTTATTATCATTTTGAGATATACCTGCATTTGAGCGCTTCAGCTATTTTCCATATTAAAATAAATCAGCACTGCACAATTCAAGACCATCAATGCACTTTTGCGGCATCAGAGGACTCTGGGCTAGAGTCTTCCGAGTGAAAAAGACGAATTTATCAACTGAATAAATAACGTTTTACAGAAAATGTTTTGAATGAAGTACTTTATTGTAGTCGTTGTTTAATTCTTGTTTTGCAGGTTTGGCGGGCTGATGACAACACCTTGCTCGTGTAGGAAACACATCCAATGATACTCTCAGATAAAGTACTGTACTGTAATTCATGCATCACCAGTATTTTCTCCTCTAAATAACATTATCACAATTATTTAACATTTGAACATGTAACAGAGACAGCAATAAGAAAATGTCAGTTGTCAGTTGATTGTATTATTTAACAAATGCATATTATAGTCATTGTTTAATTCTTGTCATTTATGTTTTGCAGGTTTGGCGGGCTGATTAGCATTAACACCTTGTTCGTGCAGGAAACACATCCAGTGATACTGATAGGTAATGTTATTTAATTCATGCATCTACTTTTTTGTCATCAATATCCGTACTGCACATGTATTCAATACAGTTCTTACATACTGTACACCTTGCATGTGCAGAAATGCAATGATACGCATATGCGTTTCAACCAGCTTCCAAATAAACTTGCATGCGCAGAAACTCAAAGACACGCATATGCGTTTCAAACAGGTTCAATAGAAACACGCATGCACAGAAATTCAATGACGCAACTGCCTTTCAACCAGGTCCCATAGATACACACGTGTAAATCATGCACTACACTTCTGTATTTCTTCTCGATTATTAATATATAACATTCTCATTTTACAGGTGAAAGTGTCCAAGAGCAACCCGAAGACGATGCCGGTCGAAGAAGATTGTACATTTGGAAGAAGATCGAAGAAATGTATATTATTGTATTTTCACAGTCATTTACTGTAATCTAATTTAATAAAATAATATTTTAAAATACTTTGTAGTCATCTGAAGTTTTTAGCGAAATAAGTGGTGGGTTACATTTAAATATATGGGATATCATATCGTATCTTATGAAATAAACGGGAATAAGGGTGCATTTAGATTTGAGGATACACTAGCGCCACCTATCATTTCTGTGGAGTACTGCAACCGACACTAAAACTCAATTTTCCCAGCTGCAACGCACTCGCAAGTCAGCTGTGAGCAGCTGAAAAACATCGGAGAGATCAGACGCACTCCGCGAGACTCAGGCAAAAGTAAATTACGTGTTTCTGTACTATCAGCCCTTTAGAAACAAAGGCCCAAAAAGTAAGACATTTGAAATTATCTTTCAAAACTAGGCAGTATTATTGTAAGTAGCCTTTTTTGTCTTTTTTCCTTCTGGGGCTGACGGCCATACCTTTAAGTGGATGGAAAGAAGGAAGACTGTTAAAGGGTAACATCTGGCTCTCAAGCCACAAGATTGCTTTCATGTTCCACTATTTCTCAAGGTATGCAATAATGAGGCTTTCATCACTACCCACTTACATTTCTTCCCCCTCCTCCCCCACCCCTGAAAAGTAGTTGCCTTTATTTAATAACCAACAGTGTACAGTATGAGACGAAAGAAAAAGGCCGGAAAAGCAGAAGTTTGACTAGAAAAAAAAAAAAGAAAAAAAAAAGAAGAAGAATACAGGGTAAAATCAAAAAGTATAATACAAAGATATCCTTTATATCAAAAATGCCCCTTCTGAATTTATTATGATCACTGTTATATGAGTATTCAGTTCTCCATAACATAAATAAATAACATTTAGTTTTAGAAGAATAAAAGCATTAGGAGTTCCAGATGGTTTATTTTTTTGCGTTTGGCTTCTCTTTTTGTATAATTTAGTGGCTTTAAATAACAATAGATGTGTTATTAGTATTTAGTAGTTCCTACCTAAATTCAGAGTCAGACATTTACTGTACGAGTTCTATATGTGGGTAGTGGCTACACACCTCCTTTCTACATCCAGGAGGGATGAAAATGTGTGGAAAAGGCAAACTATTCTATTGGGCAAGGTTAGGCAACTTCTCTCTTGATGACAGGTATTGTTTGGAGTGAAACCTTAGTAACATTTTGTAAATGCTCTGGAAATCAGAAAACAAATGAAACAAGGAATAATCAAGTCAAAAACAGAACATTTAAAAATGCTGCCAACAAGTTATTAATAACTTAAATGGAACAGATGACTCCGTTCAGTTACAGCAAGGAAAACAACAACAGCCCTGAAGTGTGACTTTTATGGGCATGCAATATTTAACCATGCTTCCTTTTTGCTACCAATTGAGCATGTCACCCATTCTATGCTGGACTATATACTGGGTACTTCATCACACTGAAAGGGATGTAATCAAAACTGCCCTTAAAGGTGCAATCACACATAGTCGACCAGTTGAATTTCTTAGGGGCCACTGAATAGGGAAGTGTTTGTTAATCAAGTGTTTCTTTTACCCTTATCCCACCCTGTCCTTATCAGAGAAGAAATAACATTAAGGGTAGATCGGAAGGTGGAATTGTATAAGCACTTGCTGAACACACAGTGAGATTAGACAAAGGGGAGCAGCCAGAGGAAATCAAACTCATTCCAAGTCTAAATTTAAAAAATAAATAAAAAATACTTAAAAGTGTCAGATTTTGGTAAAATAATATCAATTAACCAGATGATACCCCTTAAGTAAGTCGCTGGAATTAGTTCACTTTGGTCCTAGGAGGGATTGACCCTTTAGAGTGGCGAGAAAAAGTGTGTAATCGCAATGATAATGACAAAAATGCCATAGTTTTTCCATGATAACCGTCTTCAATTAAAACCAGTCTTTTCGTAAATAGCCAATTGGGTTTGTATTAACCAATTCCATGTCTTTTGAAACTAAATGATGTATGAATTAGACAAACAATTAGTAATTAAGGGTAATTAATGAGTAATTAGTGAGTCAGGGTATGTGAAAAAGTAAGTGAAACCCTGGTTTTATCAAATAAATTAAAGGACATAATAAAAATCAAGTGTTTAAATAATTATGTATATCTTCAAGTGAGAGTTTGGGAGGCCCCACCCTATTGTATATAAAACTATCAGAAACTTTGTGAGTTTGGTTTTCACCACACAGGTGTGTGGAAACAAGTCATGTGATGATCAAAATACATCTCTGTTGACCTCAGAAAAGCAGTAATTGATGCTCATCAGTCTATAAAGGGTTACAAAACAATTTGTAACGATTTGGGGCTCAACCAATCCACTGTCAGACAAATGGAGAAAGTTCAAGTCCACAGTCACCAGGAGTGGTCATTCTACCAAAATCTCTCCAAGAATAAACCGGAAAATCATACAGAAAGTCACAAAGAACCCCAGAGTAACATCCAAGGATCTTCAGACCAATCTCGCCTTGGCTAATGTGTGTGTTCATGACTCAACTATCAGAAAAACACTGAATAAGAATGGTGTTCATGGAAGGATAGACAGGAGGAGAATACTGCTCTCTTAAAAGAACATTGCTACCCTTGGGAGTTTGCCAATCAGCACTTAGATGATTCACAAGACTTCTGTAACAATGTTCTTTAGACAGATGAGTCAAAGGTAGAACTTTTTGGTCTCAATGAGAAACATTAATGTTTGGTGAAAACCAAAACTGCGTTCGAACAGAAAAACCTCATCCCAACCGTCAAGCATGGGGTGAGACTGTGATGGTTCGCGGCTTCAGGGCCTGATGGCTTGCCATCATTAACACAACCATGAATTCTGCATTGTACCAGAAGATTCTAGAGGAGAATGTCAGGCCTTCCGTCCCTGAGCTGAAGCGAAAGTGGGTCATGCAGCAAGACAAAATCCTAAACATAACAGCAGATCTACAAAAGAATGGCTGCAAAAGCAGGAATTCTGCATTTTAGAATGGCCTAGTTAAAGTCCGAACCCAAACCCCATAAAATTGTTGTGGCAGGACCTGAAGCCAGCTGTCCATGCAAGAAAGCCCTCAAATGTCACGGAGTTGAAGCAGTTCTGTAAG
The DNA here is from genome assembly GCF_040206685.1 of Ascaphus truei. Taxonomy (NCBI): domain Eukaryota; kingdom Metazoa; phylum Chordata; class Amphibia; order Anura; family Ascaphidae; genus Ascaphus; species Ascaphus truei. Next base: position 95,230,353 of record NC_134483.1, on the reverse strand, counting down.
AAGGAATGGGACAAAATTCCTCAAAACCGACATGAGAGACAGACCAGCAGTTACAGGAAATTCTTAGTTGAAGTCATTGCTGCTCAAGGGGGTGTCACCAGGTACTGAATCTAAAGGTTCACATTTTTTTACACATGGATATTGAATGTTAAATAATTTGTGGATAAATGTTGAAAAAGTATCATGTTTTTGTGTCATTTGTTGGCTCAGGTTATCTTTATCTATTATTAGGCCTTGGATTAAGATCTAATACAATTTTAGGTTTGAAATATGTAAAAATCCAAAGGGGTTCACAAACTTTTCTCGCCACTGTATCTCCCCGATTTATTGCATGCGAGTGCATTTCGAACATTAACTCACTGCACTTTACAAGATTCAATTTGTGAGACATACATTTTACACGGTTTATTCTTATTTGCATGTTAGTCGCTGTTACATAATATTTTAGGGGGTGGGGGGAGAGAAATTAAGCTACTACAATACTAACCCTAATGGCAACATTTCCCAGATTTAATTATTGCCTTGGACACTAATGGACTCTGGACTACACTATGTATTGTCTTTGTATACAAGCAAATGTTAGTGTTCAAAAGAGCACATATATAAATAAATGTGTGTATGAATATACAAATGTGTGCAAGTCTATGTTTATAGGAGCTGTTGCTGCCAATTATTGTCCCAAGATCAGCAGATCAAGCACAGGATTCAGTGTGGAAGTGGCAGTGACAGCAACAGGAATGCTTAAAAAGGTCACATAAAAACAGACAGTACTATTTCTACATAACACTATACTGCGAGAAATTATTATGAATGTATCCTGAAATTCACAGGATCTTAAAATATTTCTCTTCTTGCAGCATACCAGGAGGGAGACATAGGGAGGGAGACATAGGGTGCCTAAAGGAAATGGTTAAAACCTGTGTAGGTGCAGTCAGTTTGCGTTTTATGAGATTGGATGTTTTCTATGCTGATGTATTAAAATGAGATGGACAAAGAAAAGAAAGAAAGCTCCCTATTGTGTCGCATTGGAGAAAACACCCTTAACTGAATTAAAAATACTATTTATTAATGAATTAATTTAAATATATTGTTGCAGCGAGATATACAGTGAACCAAATAATTAAAACAAATTAAAAATGAAGGAGGTGTCTGTGTGCTATATAGGCCCCCGATGAAGCTACAACGGTGAAACATATGTTGGGCAGACTTAGCGCCACTACCAGGTGCTCAGGCTAGTCGGAGAGGTCTGGTGCTTCATTACAGTCAGAGCGTTTCCGAGCCTTCGTCATGGGAAGCACAACGCTCTGACTACATCCTACATATTTCTGCAATTTGAGTGTCAGACTCTAAGATTGTGGTCTAAGAGAGCTATGTCCTTTATATTCCTTCTATAGGAGTATTGGGCTATTACTTGTCAAGTGGTTCACCAGGACAGACCTACAGGCTCAGTTATTTCTGAACCTGGTGGTCTGGAAATACTGTGTAAGTGTGTATATAGAGGTGTTGACTAACACTACACCAAATACTAACATTGTTACTGACATACAGAGCTAGTAGCCCTCCTTAATCATCAACACTCTCAGCTATATAGGAGTCGTTATCTGACGACTTAAAATTGTATAGGAATAGCTATTACCACGGCTAGTTTAATAATATAACCGTGGGAAAAGATAGTGATAAATAGCTATTCCCTCGTTTACACTGTCGTTTTGATATATAGCACACAGACACCTCCTTAATTTTTAATTTATTTTAATTATTTGGTTCACTGTATATCTCGCTGCAACAATATATTTTAATTAATTCATTAATAAATAGTATTTTTAATTCAGTTAAGGGTGTTTTCTCCAGTGCGACACAATAGGGAGCTTTCTTTCTTTCCTTTGTTCATCACAGTATACATTCCCAGTCAGCACCACCCTTACATCCGTTATTGCAGTGTAGTTTCCTGTCATAATACAGGACATTCATCTATCCTCCTTGTTGGTGTTGTGCGGGGTACATATTGACCACGTTCGGGGTTATCCTTCCTTTGTGTATTATGAGGGCACAGTTATATATATATATATATTATAAAATTGTGTTTTCAGATCTACGCTCTGTGTCGCTAGTAGTCATAACTGATTTAACTGTAGCATTAACTTGTTACTATTCAGCAGTGTAACCTCGGATATAGCTACTAATGTAATTATATTGTGTTGTCTATTTAAACTGTTTTTTAAATCATTTGTATAGACATGCACAACTTGGATGTTATTGCTCACTGGCTATGATTGTCCCGTGACAGCGAGTGTCCTGGGATTACATATCCTCGTTGACTAGTCAGCTGAGCATTTATTCAACGGGACAATCTGTCCTATTGAATTACCCATAGGGTAAGACTGACGTCACTTAGGTGCGTAAGCGCCATTGCTGTGATTTACCACGGCTACCTTTGGGATTCTTACTAACGGAAGAAACTTCCCTGCTGGTCGTCACACCTGATTTGGAACACAGAACGGCTGATCCAGATACTAGCTACAGATCGGTGGACCTTGGATCACATGGCGGACAAGCTGATTACAATTAGAATATGCGCTTTTCTATTGTATTTTTTGTGCGTACAATACTTACCTTTTTTACTGCCAGTATAATTTATTTATATACGACGCTATGAGTGGTTGTGTGCTCCCTTTTTATCCTTATATATGAAAAGAAAAAAGAAAGAGCACAACCACTCAGTGTAGTATGTATTAAATATATAATGGCATAAAAAAAAGGAGACGTATTGCGCATACAAAAAAATATATAATTAAAGAGCATGTGACAATATCTTTCTGCCTGTCCTCCGTGGCGTCCGGAAGCAGCAATTGGCATGTGCTTAACCCCAGGGGCCCTTTGACATACACTGTACGTCATTGGCCTCTGCTAGTTTTTTTAAGGGCTGTACACAATTGGTGATCCAATCGTGCCCCCCTCCCTTCCATCCCATCTGGCCGAATGCATGAAATGATTGTGTAATCAATCCACATCATTCGAAAGAGCCACAGGGTCAGTGGCCACGAAAGTGCCCTGACCACCTGGCACTGAAAACATTAACTGGTGTCAGTAATATTGGTTTTGGTATGTTTTTATTCGTATAGCGCCATCACTGTATACAGCGCTTCACAGCACTATTAGACACTAATGAGACATAATGGGAATAAGCGCTACATAAAAGTCAACATTAGGAAAAGAAGTCCCTGCCCTGAATGCTTACAATTTAAGTATAAGACTAAGTATACAGTACCTTGCATAATGGCTCTGCTGTCATAACTGTTCACATGTGTTCCATAACCATTTTCCTAAGCAAAAGTGTAGTACTTACAGTCTGGTAAGATACAGGGGTTTATTTGGCCTGTGCCATCGGCCAAAACTACCATTCAAGTCAATGGGAGATCTCAGCCGATTGCACTCTGGATTATATAGAATTCTAATTGCGCAACCAATTGCTCTGCTATTCCCTGATACGCCTGTCTTTATCGAAAGCTTCACATTTCAAAAAGTTGAAAATGTAACTACAGATGTAGTGTGTCTGAATGTCTTCGGTGCTGCTGCTACGTGCGGTCACACAACCATGGCGGTTACAGCACCGAAGGTTTAACGTTGCAGGGGGGTCCAATTCGGAAGCACGGACCCACCGCAGCGCTGACGCGGAAGACACTGACCCCGGCGCTGTGGACTTTTGCTTGTTCGTCTGCAGCACCAAGGACAGTAAGTCTTGCTGTATCTGTATAAGGCTCTTGTAGTATTTAATGTGTGTGCATGCCCCAGCTTTATATTTTCTTTTTTCTTATTATGTTCGTGAAGAAAGGGCAGTAATAGCCCTGTGACTAAAGCCCTCTGATCACAACAAATAGCATTCCCTACTGCAATACCTACTGTACAAATGCATTATTAAAGCTCTTGCACACAATTGCGAGGTTCAAGGTTTACTTGGAAGATTCACTACAGTATGTTTGTGCCTCTGACACCAAGAAAAGACCTCATGGCAAGAATAATTTGTCCCATGCTCGGTAAAATAGTGCATGCTATGTTATAAAATAAGAAAACATGATAACCTCTAGCATGGCTTAGGATGCTCTGATAAAATCATTTCTCCTCCTGATGCTGATTTTGCAGGCTGCGGTGCAGCAGAAAGGAAAACATGGAGCTCTAATCATAAACTGAATGACCTTTACTATAACATTCTCTACAGTGGAAAATCATTATCGCCTGATCCCTCAATGTGGACTGTCTTCTTGTCTTCTGGATTCTAATTTAATCAGTTCTTCAATATATCCAACAAGGTCAAAGTAGTCACTAGAACAGTTGTTCCAACGTCTGCAAGCAGTAGACATTCCCAAAAATATATTTAATATGTTAAGTTCTACATCTACACAGTATATTCATCTCGCAAAATTAAAATGACAGCATGTTACATACAATAGTGTTATTTTACTAGAATAAATGCTATATTCAATTAGCCATAGTTGGTTTCAATTGCATTGAGGACTAACATTTAAGACAAAAACAGTGATGAATGTACACATTGCATAATTATATTATTTATCTACCCAATGTTAATGTTGATTAGCTTTGTAAGATATCATTTTTATTTGACATTATACAATGTACCATTGGCATAAGTGTAATATATTTATTATTTATGGATATGTGTTAATTATTATTTTGCTCTATTACCAATTTTTTATTTACTTCAGCTCCAAACCCTCAGAATTAGAGGGGTTGGGGGGGGGGGGGGGATCCCAAGTGTTAGTCTGGGATGGGTGGTGATAGGACGCTAAAATCCTGGTATTTGTCTGAGTCTTTGCATATACTGTAGCTGGTAATTACTACAGAACATAATGATGCAGTTGGTGCTTTCTATTACAAATGCTAAAGAGATGTGATGCAGCACTCTCAATTCATGTATAGTACCACAAGTAAATGATCACATTATTGGCGTGCCCAAAGGTATTTTTTTTTTTGCTTCATGAGCTCGAGGAACATTCAAGTTGTAGCGGTTACCACATCCGCTTATAAAATTAAGGAATTGGTAATAATATACAGTATATTAAGAGCTGAGCTTTAAGTGAGAAAAAGAGAGGAGTAATTCAACATTGTACTTTTGTAAAGTGCTTAGCATTTCTCTCTCTAACATGTCCCACAATGACCTGCAATAGACAGGGATACAATGAATACTCTGTTACCTTAGGGACATTAAAACATGCAGAATCATATTGGTTTAACTCACAATGGAAATTACCCAAACCAAAGTGAATGTATATTGCTGTGCTGTTGAACAAATTGAAAATATTATATACTGCTAGACATCTAAAGTTACAATATCCTGTATAGTTTAAGCAATATATTAAAAGGTGAAAAAATAAGTGTCTGGTAAAAAAACAAACATTTGAAACAATTATTTTTGATAATCCACCGAACACACAGAACACACAGAACCTAGAATCTTTGTTAGACGTATTTGAAAGATACAGTAGTGTTACTTCTATGATTTCATAAATTACACGGTAATATGGGGTGAGATCACAAAATACATACATAGCTAAAATCACCAACTTCTGTGAGATATTTCTAGTTAATGGAATCAGATTGAACATACTAAAATGGGTTTTGGAGATTCCATTTTAAAGGATCGCAAATCGTTATTTGATCACTGACATTGTAGGTGTTCTATAAATCCGTCATATATAAATATGATAAATACATAATTAATAAATGTGAAAAAGTACCACATTTGAACAAGCAGACTAAAAACTGAAATAATCTTTGCGAGAATTTTTACAAAAAGAGTTGCTTTTATCACCTTAGGTATTGTAGCTTTCTGTATCTAATACACCAGACTATACTTACACCGCAGTCTACAGAAATCAATACACCTTTCCTATTATTTTAGACTTGCAAGAACACTTAGCCCATTAAACAGCTGAAGAGGTCAATAAAAGAAAGTGCGGACATGGTGCTAAATGTCTCGTGTGGCTTTATTTTGCCAATAAATTTGAGAAAACCAACATGACCAACAACAGGATGTGGAATTAGAAATAATAAGATGGCCCTGTGTTTATGAAAGTACAAGGATGCCATTTTTCGCACTTCATTTGGTTCCCTGTTAAACTCTTTGGTCGGGAGTCATCAAAGCGCGATCCGTGCTATGGTGCCCGAATTGGCGATATCTGCCATCGACTTTAATGGTAGGTATCGCCGATTTGACCGCGATAGCACGGATCGCACTTTGATGACTCCAGACCTTTGTGTGTTGTTGCGCACTTTTAAAAGTTGGAGAAATCAAAAGGGTGGAAATAGCCGGTGTAACTTACATCTTGCATGGGAAATTCCCATTGGGTTGTTGGTATTGGTGATTCTGTGGTTTTGATAAAAAAAAATTAATGATTGGAAATTGATAAAGGTCAAAATAATGTAGAAGGATTAAAATTCAACCATACACTTTATGTATTAGTTAGTCATTTGGAAATATCTGTATGGGATTCATATCATGTGCAGTAGGTGCCCCATGACATTTGTTAACACAAAAACATGTACAAGAATATATTATATATTATTACTGTTTAAAACATAAAAAAATAAAATAAAACTGATCTTCATGTTAACTTATCTTGTTAAAACACCTCTCTCACATTTATGCTTGCTTCCCTATGAGAAAAGTATACAGTAATAACAATATGGTGCTCAAGTACATGGAACTATATATAGTATTGAAAGGAGAATAAAGGCTAACTAGGGAATAATAATTGGTACAAAACCTATAATGGGGCTCTAGTCACCCTGAAGGTAGGGGTAGATGCATAAAAACACCCTCCTTTACCTCATTGGGCTGGCCTCAGGTGAGGTACTCACAGAATGAAGCCTCCAGTTGCTATCTCCATCGGCGTGCAGCTGTATCCTGGTGAGGGAAATCCAAAATGGTATGTGTGCAGCGCACAGCCAAGAAGGGGATGAGGAGCAGGTCTGGCAAAAAATCTTTATTTAGGTTCCATAAAAACGGGGGTTACAACCTTCGACGCGTTTCGTGCACCGCAGGCACTTTGTCAAGAAGAGAAAAGGCCTGCCTTTGGAAAGACCAATGCATTGCCACTAGGTACTATAATCAAGCAGCTATTAAAGTTATGCATCACAGCTGCAAGGGCTAAGACCCTTGTTACTTGGAGACTGTGTATGCTTAGTAATACTAATGTGGGCGATGGTGAATAGATTTGCAAAGTCTGTAAATCCTTGATACTATAGTGTCACCAGAAGACCCACTTTCTCAGACTCCACAATAAACCACACACTGCTTATGAGGAATATCATTCATGGAACCAGACAGATACCAAGGAAAAAAAAGAAGTGAGAAGAATATTTTTCTTAATGAATACAATAAAAATAGAAAAGATTGCAATAAATGCATTTTTATTTTTTACTACTAGCATATATGCTCTTGGCAGTGAATGCATTAAGCAGTAACTAAGCATCTTTAATGACAGGCACCTTAGAAATAGTATGTACAGAAAGCACCATTTATATTAAATAGATGGCAACAACGATCCACAAGTAATATAAAGTAAATGAGAATTCACGCGAACATCACACATCTTTGTTTTCACTATCTCAATATTCTAGTGATATAAGAAGCCATGGAGTTTATTCATTAAACTGTAATGCAGCTGACTGGGGCACTATCGGACAGAAGCTTCCAGTCAAGTATGTATGTATATCTATATTTATATAGCGCAAGAACTGTACTCAGCGCTTCACAAAGAATACAGTACAGGGAATTCCAATAATACAATAAGTGCAGCAAAATCAGACGATAGGAAAGGAAATCCCTGCCCTGAAGAGCTTACAATCTAAGGGGGTGGCCCCAGTTACTTCTACAGCGCACGCCTCGACGTGCGCTGTGCTATCAAGCCCCGCCCCCCAGTCCGGCCGGTCCCAGTCCCTACCTTGTCGCGCACCTTTCCCCAGCGATGCGCAACAGGTTTCCAGGCAGGGGAATTTTAAATTAACATCTGTGATGGAGGCGTGGCCACGCCCCCGCCTGCGGTTCAGCCAATAAGGGCGAACCAGCCGCAGGACGTCATGGCCACGCCCCGCAAACAAACAGCCACGCCCCCTCCCGTCGCAAACCTTCCCTCTCCCCTCAGACCGTCTATCGCGGTGTAGCGCTGTGCACGCGCCGCCCCCCCCCGCCGGGCGCGCGTGCCACAGTGAAGACTGGGGACTCAACCTAAGTGGCATGATGGGAGATTTACAGAGATCGCAGGTGAGGGAATATGTGCTGTAGATGGCAGTGCTTGGCCACGATGGTTGATAGGAGTGACTGGGGGACAATAGCCATGAGTGCAGGCTATTGGCATGCTTGATTTGTGTCAATGAGTGTCACCGGAGGAACCAGGTACTTTTGCGTCCGAGGCAAGATCCACCAACCATGCCACCCCCTCCCCAATTAGTTTTTATAGAACCAAGGAAAAGCAATCCTGTAATTTTGAACTGTTTTTGTAACTAAGGAGGGAGAGGGAGTAGATGGTATGATACCTTTTATTGGACCAACAAGTAGTTCTTTGCCAGCTGTAGTTGTGAATCTTTTGTATGCTCTATCTCTTGCCTTTTTCTCTCACTCCCGCTTCCTCCCAGTAGTCTCTCTAACTCCCCCCTCCAGTCCCTCACACTCAACCCACCAGTCACGCTCTCCCCCACCCCCAAGTCTCTCTCCCAAAGTCTCTCTCCCTCCCCCCAAGTCTCTTTCTGCCCCTCCATCTCCACAGGTCTCCCTCCTCCAAGTCTCTCTCTACCCACCTCCCCCCAAGTCTCTCTCCTTTCCCCCCACGTCTCTATTACTCTCCCCTCCCCCACAAGTCTCTCTCACTCCCCCCTCCCCACAAGTCTCTCACTACCCCCTCCAGTCTCTCTACCAAACTCCCTCCCCAAAGTCTTTCTCTCCTCTCCATATCCCAAGTAGAGAGGGAGAAGGGGTCCACCCTGGTGGCAGACACCTCATCTTCTGCCATCACTCTCTATTCCTGCTCCCTCCTCTGCCACTGACATCTGCCTCCTGCTACCTCCTCTGGTGCTCGCAATCCCTCCTCCACGCTCACCTTCGCACACCCACCCTGCACCCCATACACTGCGGTGTCCAAGGCAGCTGCCTCCCTATCCACCCCTCTAGTTCCGCCTCCGTGTGTCACTTTACTATCTTTATCTGTCAAATCAATAGATCGCTTCAGTAGAAAAACAATTGCCGGTTTCATCAAGTATTCCAGAATCTCTTTGCCGTTGTTTCTTCTCAACTATTCTCACACACTTTATTTAAACAGTGGGCAATGACCTACAGAGGTGCTTGAAGGCAGATAAGAAGTAAGAAACTAGAAGATGTGAATATGAGACGATTAGATGCATGGGAGGACAAGGAGAGACATTAAGACAATTGTGAGCATGAGGAAACAAAATGTATGACAGGAGAGTATGAGTTATCAGTATTAAGAGAAAGGGCCACACAAAGATAAAGTGGTGAGAAAAAGTTTTTGAACCCAAATGATAATTACGGAAATTCCATAATTTTTCAATGATAACCTTCTTAAATCGAAACCAGTCTTTTCTTACAGATCCAATTGAATTTATAGTAACCAATTCACTGTCTTTTGAAACGAAATGACAATGAGTAATTGAGAGTCAGGGTATGTATAAAAGTAAGTGAAATCCTGGTTTTATCAGCTAAACTAAAGGGCATAATTAGAATCAAGCATTTAAATAATTAGGTAGATTAACAGGTGTGACTTTGGGAAGCCCCATGCTATACAAAGATCTGAAAATTTGTGAGTTTGGTCTTCCCCATATAGGTGTGTGGAAACGTGTAATGCCACAACCAAAAGAAATCTCTGAGGACCTCAGAAAAGCAGTTATTGATGCTCATCAGTCTAAAAAAGGTTACAAAACCATTTCGAAGGATTTGGGGCTCCACCAATCCACGGTCAGTCAAATAGTCTACAAATAGAGTAAGTTAAAGACCACAGTCACTCTATCCTACAAAAATCTCTCCAATAACAAACCGGCAAATCATCCAAGAAATCACAAAGAACCCCAGAGTAACATCCAAGGATCTGCTGGCCACTATCGCCTTGGCTAATGTGAGTGTTCATGACTCAACTATCAGAAAAAGACTGAACAAGAATGGTGTTCATGGAAGAATAGCCAGGAGGAAATCACTGCTCTTTAAAAAGAACATTGCTGCCCATCTGAAGTTCGCCAAAGAGCACATTGATAATCCACAAGACTTCTGGAACAATGTTCTCTGGACAGGCGAGTCAAAGGTAGTACTTTTTGGCCTCAATGAGAAATGTTATGTTTGGCAAAAACCAAACACTGCGTTCGAACAGAAGAACCTCATCCCAACTGTCAAGCATGGTGGTGGGAGTGTGATGGTTTGGGGCTGCTTTGCCGTTTCAGGACCTGGACGGCTTGCCATCATTAACACAACCATGAATTCTGCATTGTAGCAGAAGATTCTAGAGGAGAATTTCAGGCCATCCATCCGTAAGCTGAAGCAAAAGTGGGTCATGCAGCAAGACAATGATCCTAAACATACAAGCAGATCTATCGAAGAATAGCTGCAGAAGAAATTCTGCGCTTTAGAACAGCCTAGTCAAAGTCTGGACCTAAGCCCCATCTAAATGTTGTGGCAGGACCTGAAGTGAGCCATCCATGCAAGTAAGCCCTCAAACGTCACTGAGTTGAAGCAGTTCTGTAAGGAGGAATGGGCCAAAATTCCTCAAAACTGATGTGAGAGACTTTGACTGAGCCTCTGATTAAGCCACCTGTGCTGAAGAAGGGATATCCTGAAAATCTGACCTGTTGGGGGGACTTGAGGACTGGAGATGAGCACCCCTGATCTAAGACACTGGTACAGTTCCCAAATCTGAAAAATAAAAACTTGAGGGGGTGGGAGGCTGTGTGATGACTATTTTGGTAGATCATGGGACAGTATAGCTGGATATCAAAAATTATGATTACACAATAATTCTTAAAATAGCATTTCATATTTGGAGTAAGTGTAGATTATTTTCCCCGAGAATGACCATTATTGGGTTTGTGGGGATTTTTGGTGGAAAGAACTTTAAATGTATGAGGTGCAATATGTAGGAACTTTAGATGTTTGATGGTATGAGGTGAAACTTCAGAGAGTGTATTACTGCATGAACAAAAGTTGAAATATAATTAAAAGGCAGAGCATATATTTATTGCATATTATTTCAATCAGGAGAAGTAGTATAATAAAACTTGCAAAAGGACAATAAAAAGAGCAAAACAGAGAATTAAATTAGGGTTCCAATAGAAAGTAAAAGTAATTAAAAACTTTTCTGCAAACATCCTGTAGCAATAGCAAGTTATTGGGAGTTGATGTCGGAATGGCTGTGCTAACGAGTACATGCTCTTGATGAATTTGGGCCCAAGTCATTAAAATATTCACAAAAAAGTCTTTAAGGAAGTAAATTCACTTCAGCACTGATATATTTACCCTGCAAGAATGCTGATGGTTACAATTAATTTAAAATGCACTTGCAGTATATATTCCGCACGGTGGAAAAATAGGGGGATGGGGAGGGTGAAAAATTATAACAATAAATCAAGTTAATATATAGAAAACATTAATATGCACTGTTACAACAGGTAAGGAGGGCCCTGCACCTGTGAACTTAAATGAAGCAGAAAGTGGTAACACAAGGCATAGAGTTAGAGAGCTTTGTGTGCATCTAAAAGTTACTCGGCATGATACCTGCTACGGGAACGCACTTTGCTCTGTAAATCTCATTGAACGGTAGGTGTCATGGTAAATAAAGGAGGATGAAACGTGAGGATATCATAAGGATGTTGAAGACCATGGTTCTGAACTCAAAAAGGGTGCTCTAAGATTGGAACAAACAACTCAAGATCATAAGTTACTATATTAAAAAAAATAAAAAAACATAATGAATGTTGACTACAATTACTTATATCTAACATCTTTATAATCTGGTTAAGACCAGCACCCTCAAGCCGCTATGCGCGTCAACACACTGTATTTTCAATCTATTACTACATTTCCAATACTGTAATGCCAAGACGTAAGCTTTCTTTAAAACTACAATGCTACCTCTCCTCCTCTCCCCCCCCTCCCCCCCACACACAAAAAGCCATCTACGTTTTGTTACAGGAAATCATAAACTGTGTTTATTTATTACCTTGTAAAAATGCCGTCCACAACACCAATAGTGGCTTCTTCTGCAGGAACATATGAGCCAATCTGTGCCATAACTGTGATGAGTGCGACCTGTTTGATGTAAGAGCTCTTGCCTCCCATGTTGGGACCTGTAATTATCATTACTCTTTCCATGTCTGCCTTTAAAAAAAAGAAAAAGCAGATGTTATTATGCTATCAATTGGAGAGATTTATTATACAGATGGAAACATTGTTTAAGTATACTGTATCCAGCTAAAAAAAAGATATTTTAATGAGTAAATCTAAGGCTAGCCGAACATAATTATTGTTAAACAACTACATATTTATATTAAATGTGCGCCTAACAAGAGAAATAATTCATATTGTGCTTGCTTTTTTTTATTTCTTTTTTTCATTTATTGGTCCCAATAGGAAGAAAACATTCCTACATTTGAAAAAAGCAGAACCATCAAACATATATATAAAAAAACTACAGTAATGTAAAGACGACAAGTGAACCTCTATTTTGATTGTTTGTTCAATATTGTAGTTTAGAAAACGTTCAATAGTTTTTCTAGAAATCGGGCTGAAAGCTTCAAAAAGCATAGCAATAATTCCCACAGAATATACAACACATGCTGCTTTCTACAAATACAAGAACACTGAATTTACTAATAAGTTTTAGTCCGTGTCACAGGAGACCAGGACTAATACCAGGGATCAATATCGCCAGACAGAAACACAAGAGTTTATCAAATTAATTGATTGGAAAACAGAAATCCACAACAACACATATACACAGACAACATACCCAACTGGAGAATTCTGGGGTAGCCTATAGTTCTAGGTGCAGGGACTTCCCTAGAGAGATTTCCCCTGATCTTCCCCCTGCAATGTCCTCTGAACTGGACTGCAGGCCTGGCTGGCACCAGTACAGGAGTGGACGCTGCAGCTTCCCTTAGTTACAGCAAACTTCTGCAAGTCCTCTGGCTTTGAGCTGAATTGAACTGCTAGGGGTCTCCCTTCCCACCTGTTTATACGCTTAACCCACCATGTTGCAACTTTCAGGGCCAGGTGCTGTCTACGTGCCCAGCCCCTGATAGGTGGGTAGAAATAAAACATTAAAAAGAGCAACATAAAAAGAGTTACATGGAAAGGTCACAGAGAGCCTTGCAAATTTCCAACTGAACATAAAGTTAACCCCTGGTCCCTAAATTGCTGGAACCAGGTTTACAAGACAGATATACAATACATATATAACATAATACAACTGTATTATTGACAGGTAGGGTTAATGCAGAGCTTAACCTTTATTAACAGCAGCCTTATTTACCCCTACCGTCACAGTCAGCTTCAGAGATATGCTTTATATATACGAGATATAATATTTAACTGACATTCGCAAACCGGAACATTTGTGAAAAAAGTTCACCAAGCATTAAAAGTCAATATGTAATGTCATATGTGGCCCTTTATATACTGCTCTTTACTACCATACTAACAAAATTCTGGCAACAATGGTGACATTTTGTGGTAATCTGGGGAAAATATGACACCCAAGTCTGTATTTACAAATTTCACAACAATGGGAACTTTTGAGAAACATTTTGTGTGAATGAGACATTTCTAGTCAAAAATGGCAGAACCAGGAAAGCAATTATTCACAAAATACGCATGCACGTAGAGAGCGAAATGCAAGTCAGTGGTGGTGTGTCAGTGATGCCATCAGCATGACAATATAGAGGCATGGAGACGGGGAGCTGCAGAGCCCAATTCGATACCTGCATTCAGAATAGAGCGATATGACTTTAGTTAGGTCATGGATGGACGATTTTGCTGAGATTCGCAAAGATAGAGACTAGTTTGTATGGGGGTTTGTGAGGCATCTCTGCACCGAGTGCTGACTAAATGAGGATACTTCTTTCACTATTTATTCCACACCACATGCATATATCTCTACATAAATTAAGTACTTTTTCCAGGTAACCACCTCAAATAATTTTTTTTTAAAGACATTTCTTTAATGAAAGTTACATTTTAATTTTAATCGAAGATCAGAGTGCAATCCTTCTTTGAGGGATATTGGATACCTTTTCTTCTGTGTGTGTGTGTGTGTGTGTGTGTGTGTGATATCTAAGAATGTACAGCTGCTGGTTTTAGACCATTTGCCATGGAAAATCTGTGGCTATCTCGCAGTAACGCTGCGAGATTTCTGTAGCCAGACTAATGGCTCATCGGATTAACACAGTGGGGGTCGCTGCATTTGAATGAGACTCACGCTGTGAGAATCCTACCGGGCTGCGAGCCCCATTCAAACACAGGGAACTCCGCTGTGTTAATCCGATGGGCCATTTCAGTCTGCCCTTGACCATCTCACGAGTTACTGCGAGATAGTAACAGATTTGCCAAGGCAAGTGCTCTAAAACCAGCAGCTGCATCTGTATCACAGCTAGCATTACCCCTAATTAGTAATGGAATAGAGTGAGATAACATACCCCCTCAGTGAAACTTATTTCCGATTTTGTTGTTTAGTTATTGAGCAAAATTGCAATTTTAATATCTTCAACAAATGATTTAACATACAGTAGAAAATTACTCGGTAACAGAAAATGACTGGATACGTTCACAACCAAGCAGTTGAAGAAGTGGATGAAGAAGAAAATGTAAAGTTGATTTGTGAGAAGTGATTACTGTATACATCTATTAGAATTCCTAATTTTGTATCTTGGTCATATAACATTAGTATACCATGCATAGTAAAATAATACACTTCCCCGTTACATTTTATTTTTAGCACCAGAGGTGTGATGCCCAAAGTAAGAACAGCAAATATCAATAATAGTAAAATTCAAACGAAAAAAATAAGATAGAAATAAGTTACCAGGTGCTCCAAGAGAGACAAATAGTCACTTGTTAACATCTCACAGGAAGTACAAAGAATCACCAGGCACTCCACAAAATTAATAACTTGATGTTTGATATTTATTTAACCTGTCTAAAGGACCGTTAACTGTCAACACCTTTTTATCTCCAATGTTCATTTTTCTAAATATGAATGGCTATTTAATTTTGTTTTTATTTAACCAAGAAATATATTAAGCTGAAGCCTGGTATGCGTCGACATCCCATGGGTCCTTCCTTTGGTACAAGGGCCAAGGTCTTGCACATGCTAAGTGTGGATAATACTCTTCCATTGTTCTTATCCTAACAAAGTCCATGCCCCATGACAGCTACAGTATCACACACTGTAGTAAATGTACCACACAGGGTTTCTGGAGGACGGAAGATGAAAAAAGGTTTTGTGCCCACATACCATCCCTCACAACTTAGGAAACAGATTGACAATTTCCAGATACCCCATTACCAGTCAGTATTTGCCAAGTTCTCTCTTCAGCACCAACCCATATGTTTTGCCTTGTGCCATTTGACAATATGTTTAAGAATGTGCTTCTACTGTATATTATGAGTCATCGTTAGATTTCAGTGAAAGTGTTAGCTCGAACTGATGGGAAATGCTCCTCCCATCTAGACCTTGCTGTGCTGTCTGAATACTGTATACTGAACATGAAGCCAGACATTACACAAAGAGGTGAGATTATGTGATAACTTCCACAGGTGCAGTCAAATCTTGCATATACAGGTTATACAGTCCCCACAATTACAGATGAGCAGGCACACTGATGTGAGACAAAAAGTGTTAATTACTTCAAAGTTTCAGTTCTCTGTGGGACAGCTATGAAACTTCTATACATCTTAATAAATGTCCCATAGAGGACTGAAACAGATACAATAAATACTATATAGTCATTGATTCACACAAAAATACCTACTCGGGTTCAATTTTGTGTATGACTGACTTCAACCATTTTGGCAGCTATGTAGTGATGTCAGAACTAAGAGGTTAGTATATGTGATACTTTGGAGGAAGGAGAAGTTAGCAGTCTTACTTTTAAGTATAGTATGTTAATTGAGCCAATTTTACTATTAAAGTAATACCCCTGAGCTATTGACTAAGTGAAGTGTTTTGCGCCTAAACACCACTTTATTATCACTCACATTGAACATAGTCTTATACTTCTGTTCTATTTGCAGGAATGCATGGTCTAAGTCAGCTGTTATAAACCTTATTTTGGTTTGTACCAACATGATTAAAGACCAAAGTCCTGTACGACCAATGCTTTAAAGATGTATCAAGGTAAATACAATAGTAATAATAGTAATAATAATTGTATAGCTGGTACGTTTGTTCCTAACTTTCCTTAGATAATATATTCTAGAACACTGTGTGAATACTGTACTTTGTTCTTTGCTTCTGTTCCTCAATCTCTCTTATAGAAGCTGAAGGCTTTGAATCCACACACCTGAGACGTACAGTACCAGTTAGTGGATCTTTTTGAACCAGTTGTGCTGCTCATAGCCCACATGGGGGGCCTCTGGTCAACTTACACGGTTATATTTGGCAAAATAACAAAATACAGCATCCTTCTTTATCAAGTTTTAAAAGTGATGTCGTTTTACTACACTACCTCTCTCTTTTATTTTATATGAGGGCTTACACATCCGTGAATTATTCAAGCAAAAATGTAGATGTGAAGTGATCGTGCTTCTGATCATCCCATGCATTAAATTGTAATGAAAAAGTATCTACTTTGAAACACTAGTAAATTATACATGCAAGGGTATCCTCGCTGGCTTCTCCGGGGGTTTCAGAATGCCATTCATATTCAAGGGTTCCACAGATCAAACAAGTATAATTTATTTTCTTTTTTTCTAGTTTCATGCAAACTACAAACTCTACTTTGTGTGCGTTTTTTTTTTTTTGTTTTTTTTAAACCAAGCTACAGTCAAAGAGGTTATTAGCACACTCTTAAAAGGGGCATTAAAAGGTATCATAGCCTATGAAGTATCTTGCTCTTTCCTGGACGAATACAGCTAATATACTACTGTAGCACCGTTCTTAAAGGCACATGACTTTCTAATTCAACATTAAAAGTTATGGCTGTAAAATAGATTTAAAAAAAATCATATACTGCAAGTACTTCACAAACATTTACAGAAGAGATTTTCATCACTTTAACGGAAACAATAAAAATGTAGGATGTTCCTCTCCATAGCAACAGATTTTGACTAGAAACCTACTCCAGTATGGAAATAGAAACACATAAATGGCACAGAATTTAGCATTTTACAGACAACTGCAAAGTAAGTCGATTCAATCAGATAGTGACTGCAATATTCTTTTACCATAACTGGAAAAAAAATGGAATATGCAAAAAGTGAAACTAATAAAAAGACTTCTTTAATATGGGAATTGAATTGATGGCAAAATGCCCTACAATGAGAAGCTTTTAACTTTCAAACTATCAATAAATCAGCATTGCACAGCGAAACGTTGGCTGTGTGCGCCTCTGTTCATTTTGTATAAACCTTTAGAACAATATAAAAGGTTGAAAATTTCCACGGTACACTGGCTACAAAAGGAGAGAAAAACACAGACACAGTAACTGCAAACATGTAATGACTTGAAGCAGATAACTTACTGTAAGGTGGGTGCTGTTTGGAACGTACTGATTATTTTCTTCCAGTAGTATGTCAATCACAGGATGTCGGCCATTTTTTAAGACTATTTGACTTTTGTTGTCATGCACGGTTGGCCTGGAAAGCAAATTCAAGTTTACCATCCGATGATGAAAACATCAGGAGTAGAAGATGGGATTAGAATAGGACTCCAGCATCAGTCCTTTCTAGTGACAATGAATCTGAAGCTGATCCCTCGGGGACGTGGTTATGAGCTCAATAAAGCTGTCAGAAGTTAATCCCTTACCAGAACTGGCTATTAAGGCCTCAATATACCATTCTCGTTTAAGTAGAAGAAACAGGAGAAAAACGCTCAGCAAAAAACAAAACTAGACTCTTCAGTGATGCGAGTGTCCTGAATTGGATTGGGGGTTGGTCACTGATATTTCTCTGATAGTCTTTTTCACCATTAACACAAACATCTACAACAATCTGTCATTGGTTACTATTGTGGTGTTCATTTCTAAACGTATAAAAAGCTGCTACATCTGCACTATATAGTAGTCAAGTTTTTATGATATAAAATATCACACCCTTTTATTCTCAAGCAGCGTGGGGAATAGAAAAGTGACTAATGCAAGGAATGCTTCCTGTGGTTTTGTCAGTAGTGATGTCATTGATCTCAAGTAGGGCTTTTCATTGTAAAACCTGTGATAGAAACATATTTACTGTATTACATGCTCTAAACGGTCACAATGTGCAGAGCAGCGGGTCCTTTATTGTAAGGGTGGAACTCTACCTGCTTTGGGAAACATACACCTCTATTCGATACGCTGTGAAACAGTGTTCCCCGTGCTGTAGAAGAATTTTGCTTCATTCAAATGAAAGGGGTAATCAGCTTCACAGCGTATTAAATACAGGACGGGGGGAGGGGGGGGCGGCAGATACAGTTGCAAAATGTAAGAAAACTGGCTATTTTTGTTAATTTATTTCAAAAGGAAAGGTACCAGTGCTTATGCAAAATTGGTGAAATGAAATTACAGATTTATTGATCAAGGGAGAGATCTGATAGTCAATTACTGCAGCAATGGATTTACATGTCCTCTCCTGCTGAAAGAGACAAAATGACAAATACAGGTGGTCCTCGCTATACGACAAGTCCATTATACGTTGGACGGCTTATCCAACACATCATAATGAATTCCGCTGAATGCATTATCCGACATCGGAATGGATTATCTGACACTCGCTGCCGCGGATTAACATGGGATCCGCAATCTGACGGCGATCTATGCGATGGCAGTTTGCGGGACGGATTCCGGCGGATAACCGAGGACCGAATATACTGCACTTTTTTTCCTTTATCTTTTCCTGGATCCGTGTCTCGTCCAATTAAAGGAAATTCTGTTCAAATGCAATGTTACTAAGGGGCAATGTCATCTGGGACCAAAATGTACTAATGGCATCGACATATTTAATAGGTGATTAATGCCTTTATTATTAGACAAGTATAAGTATTTGTAAACATGTTTTTAAACCGTTAATGTTTTCCAAAGTGCTTGGAAAGTTTGTACACTCTTGGTCAAATCGTTTCTATAGTAAGACTGTTTGTCATTTCCGTGAACTTTTTTTTTTTTGATCTATTCTTTTATTTGAAAGTCATTCTGATTAGAAGATAAACAGAGTATCTTAGCTTATCGGACTGAGCTGAGATGCATACAAGACGGTTTATTGAAACCAACGGTTAGGTCACTTACAACATTTTTGTTAAAGTGTCCTCCAAGGAATAGAAATGTTTGTTTAAATAATCCACCTTTTATTCAGCAATATCTTGCTGGTTTTCTCAATTTTTTTGCTTGCCTACTTTTAAATCAGCTGAAATAACTTCCAGGCCATTACCTCTGTAGTGGTTAACACATTTTTGTGCCATTACTTCTGTATTCTACCTTTGGGTTTTTGTGGCCCAAGTGCATGGTTTTGCACTCGTTGCCATTAAGTATATGTCAATGTTGACATAGTGTATTATAATATACAATAATATTGACTATATATAGAATATTGGCTGAATAAAGTAGATTTTCAGAAATCCGTAGTGCCCTGCTTCCAATTTGGTTTTTATAATATATCCCAACATATCTCTTGATTAAGGTCAAAGTGTGGACCGAAATGTCATTTTATTCAATAAACCACATTAAAAGTAAATCAGAATGCTGCCTTGCCTTTACATCTGTATATATACATACATATTGAGACAAGAACAAGAAGGTGCACCTGGGGTCAAAAAATATATTCTGTATTCATATCTTAGGGCTGGCCTTAGGGAAAGGTTGAACATTTGCTTCATTAGATGGGTGCAAATAAATGTCCCACCTTTCAATATACATATCAAATAGTCCACCAGGTTCCCCTGCTTCAAACTCCGTGCCAGTCAATGTCTTTACTCACTGAGCCGCCCCTTCACAATTAACTATGTTCCTAATCTTTTAAGACCTCTCTCTATTATATTGTCTTACTAACTATATAACTAACCCTTGATTCCAAACAAGACCATATACTATTCAACTCAGCAGACATTAAACATACCAAGTTTTAATACAGAATATGTTTTGACCCCATGCGTGCCTTTTTCTTTTATCGAATCCCTGGTATTGGGAAGACACCATGCCGTGAAAAGATAGCTAAGACGATGAACTGCACAGAGGAACGTTCTCTTCATATACATACATATATTTATGTGTGTGCGTTTGAAAGGATCCCCCAGAAGTGAAAAAAAAACTAAAAAAAGGGAACAGGCGTAATCGGGAATTCTATTCACTTTTTACCCCTTTTAGTTAGTAGTTACAGCAAAATAAACAAAAAGTAGCCTAGGTACTGTTATGGATGGTATTCTTCCACAGCAAGGGGAGCGCGGGTTGTTCACAGCATAATCATGAAAGAATAAAAGAACATGACATAGTGCAACCTGTGTGTATATATCAGAAGTATATAGTGCTGTAAGGTAGTAGCACTCACACTTTTCCCCCAGAAATCAAGCAGTACAGAGACTCTATCTAGCTCTGAAATTAGCAACCTTCAATGGTAGTTTCCAACACGATAATGTGTCCGTGTGATAATCCCTCCTTCCGTGTCATGCAAAAAGGATAAAGACTAGCATGGTGTAGTATATCTAAAAAATGTATTTTAGGACCAGTAGCAAAGATATAAATGCACTCACATTGTAAAATACAATACAGGGAATTGTACGAAATCCCAATCCTTTGGGCATTCAGTCTCCGTTCACGTCCGACACTTCCGGTGTGCACTGCGGTAAGGGCGGGTGTGACGTCACGCTTGGTATCCGGTTGACAGGATCTCTCAACAGGACGCAAGCTCAGATTCTACGCATTTCGTCAGAAGACTTCATCAGGAATCTTAATTACCATTACCCCCTTCTGGTTTATATAGGGTCAACCTCTAATGCATACTTTTAACACCTGATACCAATGTAATCACTTACAATGACTCTAGCCTACTCTCAACAATGATAGTTATATGAATAAACATTATTAACCCCCTACTATCTCTGCAATGCACGTTTAAACAAGATAGTAGGGGGTTAATAAGGTGTGAGTGCTACTACCTTACAGCCCTATATACTTCTGATATATACACACAGGTTGCCCCATGTCATGTTCTTTTATTCTTTCATGATTACGCTGTGAACACCCTTGCTGTGGAGGAATACAATCAAGACATAGACTTCAGAACAGTCTATAAAAGGTTTGTGTTTGATCTGCTTTACAATTAATACACTATTGACATTTGGTGGTGGAAATTATATTTTTATTAATATTTATTCATTGTTCACTTGGTTCACTTTATATATTATTGGTCACTTTATATAGTTAGTTTATTTATTCACTATACCTTATGCACATGATTGATGCACTGGCACTTTGTATAATTAATTAAGGAGCGCCCGATTACATACTTTCGGTCACTGTTATGGATACAAAGATTAAATCTAGTAATATCTAGTGACAGAAGTTGCACTTTACACGTTCTTTTTTTCCGGTTCTTTATGGTTTCTAGCGTAAAACATTTCAGTAGCAAAAGAAAAAAAAGTATCTGAAATGATTACCTGCAATAATCCCCTTGTTTTGCCACTTCAGCGAAAGAGAAAAGGCAGTCAGCAGTTGCTAAATGACTAACAGCTTTACACACCGACTGATAATGTTCGCCAAATTTACTAGAAATAAAATGAAATGTGTTGGGAAATTAACAGTATATACAACACCTTCTACTATAGGAAAGTTTCACTACACAAAGATAATGGTATTACCATAGGAGCTTTGGCTTTTCTAGGAAATACATTTCTTTTTCAAGGCCTAGATGTTAATTCTCAAAGCAGAAAAACCAATAACCTGCTACAGTACAGCAGGTAATTTCAGTGACATCAAATGAAACAAAACAATATGGGAACTTGACAGCAGTTTACATTAAGACAATGATGCACACGGATCAAAGTTAGGCAGTCATTGAACCCTTATGGTAGCTCCTGGCTCAGACAATTGTATATTATTGGAAAACAAAAAATAAGCCTTTTCACAAGTAATGAGCTTTTGTATGTCTTATTCAAGTACTATTACTTTGTAGCTCTCTTAGGGGCGCATGCTTCAAGTGCCGGTACAGGTTATTGCACCCGTTCCGGCATTAATTCCTATTCTCTTGATGCATGTGCCCCATAAACAGTTACACGGTGGAGAAAAACACATCATTTCTACACATAGATATTGCATAAAATGTGACCAAAAGGCTGCAGTATTTTGCATGCGGAAACCATCGTTACAACAAAATTTCAATGCTTTATTTTATGTTAAACAACCTTTAACATTTGGTTTCTGACATTACGAGAAGAATCTATCAAATGGATTCTTAAACCCAATTTTCTTCTACATCCCAGTTGGCTTTCTTAGGGATTATTTGATGGTAGGTAAAGTACATGTACTGCAGTGTCCAAGAGCTACGCCCAGATAAAGCAAATATATAAAGGCCATGTTTAATGTAACACCATTTAAAAAACATTTTTATAACAAAGCCAAAGATTATGTGAAATTATTCACACATGTTTAACATTAACTTTCACAGCAACTTTCAAAAGAATTTTCATGTTGATCCAAAAAAACAAAAACGTAACCTATGAAAAATCCACTCTCTAGTGCTATGAAAATTACTAGAAATCTGTTGTACGCTTTGCATAAAACAGAAAATGGGAAAGATCATTTAGCAGGAACAGACTAGTGTAAAACATTTGCACGGTGTACTGTAGTGCCGACGAGTATTCTAAAACTAATCTGGGGCAATCACCAACAAGACCCAGGTACATGCTGGGTACATGCTGCAACATTTCAGTGACATTTCTGCAGACAGACTAATTGCCCATCAGATTAATAGCGGGGGTCCCTGGCGGTCCCATTCAAACTGAATGGGACTGCTAGGGACCCCTGCTGTGTTAATCCGATGGGCCATTAGTCTCTGCAGAAATGTCACTGAAATGTTTGCAGCATGTACCCAGCATGTACCTGGGTCTTGTTGGTGATAGCCCCAGATTTTCCAAGGCAAGTTTAAGGCAAGTTTTAGAATACTCGTCGGCGCACCTGTATTTCAACAGCATCTGTAAATTCGCATCTGAAGAATGGACCTACTGTACATGATACTGAAATCTCATGACCGTTAGTTCAATGTAAAGCAACGCTGCACTGTGTACCACATCATGTTATAGAACTGTTTTGTGATTGTTTCAGAAACTCACTCAAGAAAATGTAGCCATTCAGTATTGCAGTCAAGGACTAACTGCTCCCGAAGCTGATTCAGATGTCTGTAATTTTCTACAATAAAAGGAGAGTGGAAACGGCTGACAGCTTTTGTACTAAGAGGAAGAGGGGGGGGGGGGGGGAGAAACAAGAAAATAGGAAATCAAGGTTACTAAGCAATCAGTTATGTAATCACTAGGGACAATTAGACCAGGGCTCTTTTTCATTCTTACTGAGCCTTGGAATAAATGGAGTGAAAATACAGAAAGGAAAGTTCCATTATGGTAAAAACTGAAGCTCTATGGATTCAGATATCTTTTCTTATAAATAGAGCACCAGGTTACTATGGTGAAGTGCACAAAGAATGCTTTTAAAAAATATGTAATTATAATATGCATGTTTGGGTACATAAGTACATTTCATAACTTCAACAAGTGAACAATAAATAGCTTCACCACAACTCGTGAATACAAACGTTATGACATCAGCATTTTAATCAACTCATTTTAGTGAGCTATAAATATTCTCACTACATTACAATAATATAGGTTGCAGTAGTAGGATCAAAAGGTAAATCACGGCCAATTAGCTAGATTAGACTCAAACGTGGAAGTTTGAGACTGGTAACTCTGCTCACTTCTTTCTTGTTACATCACAAATGACAAAACTTTTATATGAGGGAAAACGCACAATAAAATCATATCCTTGTGCATGTGAGGGAATCATTACAACCATGGCTCCGCAAATATAAATGAACGCTTACCAAAAAGATAAAAAGCAATGTAATTTGTGATGCTAGCAAAAAGGAGAACAGTGGGCATTTTGGATTTAACAAAAATAGTAAATTATTAGACCGTTACATCCTTTGTGATGCTACCATGTTTGAGTTCTACAATACAAATGTACAGTTAAAACAACAAACTCAAAGCTATTATAGTGCAAAGTACAATACTACACAAATAAGTCTGCAATGCGGTGAAATGGATAGAGTGAACAAGCGGAGTGTGAACAAGAAACAAAACAAAGACTCCAGGACTTTAATATTACGTTTTGCAAATGAAGAGATAGGATGAGCTCTAAATTTGCAATTTGGAGGAGATACATATATAGCTTGTCTGTATGCTCAGTTTTCCTTAACTAAAGTCCGGACCTAAATCGTTTTGTTTTGGAGATGTAATCAATATACATCCCGTTTAGTTGTAGACAACTGGAGACAGCTCTTCGTGTTGCTATTCACACATGAATTAAACAGGAAATGCCAGACAGATTTCAGATTTCTTTGTTTGAAATTCAGCGCCTGTCGGCACAGTGAATGTGTTAAGTTAGTCAGTCTATGTAGAGAGCTGTAAGTCTCAAGCAGGTGCAAGACTGATCCAGCAATATACTGCAATTCATTATAATTGCTCAGTGTTTTATGGCCTTGACCATTCACGACATTATCAAAATTTGGTTATTTTAATATTTTGTTGCAAAATGTAAATGTTCAGTGTGTTCTATTAATAGTTATACTTTGTGATCACTCACTCCTGACTTTTTCGAGAGCTGAGAGAGTGCAATATCAATTGCTGTAGGGAAACCAGATTGTAGTATAATCTCTCATTTATTTAGCAATTAATGATGCAGCAGATAAGAAGTCACTGTATCAGAAATATATGGCCATCTCATTGCCAATTATGAATACTTCAGGGATTCAGCTGATTCTAGTAAATGGAAAAATTCAGTGCGCTTTACTTTGTCAATTAATAGTTGCTTCATTCGCATGCCCCTCAATCCGGGTGTCAGAGGAGGTTTTTGGGTACTGGAACCATCCTTTGCGAATATGTTTGATCATGGCAACTTCGGAAGGAGAAGAAACGGGACCAACAGATTGAATCCCACTTCCCAATCTTGCAAAGGGATACATCTGAAAATCATCATGAATAGCAGCCCCAACCTGATAATACCTCGACAGGTCCATCTGGTAACCTGGTCCTACCTGACTACTATCTACAGCAGTCAAACCTTGATTTTACCTCTAATGCTCAGTATGGATACCTATCCAAATATGATCCTGCCGAATATCGTCCGCATCAGCAAGGTTGGCAAGAATTCTAATGAAGGTAAATATAATATAAAATATGTTATTAACTTTTGTGCCATATGACACAAATAGCCGTAATACTGATCATTGATTGATATGATAAAAATCCTGTGCCCCCCAGTTTGCACACCCCTGATGTATAGTACCTGTATAGTTTAAGCATCCTGTTTTTTTTTATCCAGAATCGATAGCATGCTAACACAACATCCAACATCAACAGCACAAAGCAGAAGATGAGGATGATGGCGTGAGATGTAAAAAAAACCCAATATATTACTGTCCCTTTTATTACTTTTCTACGCTTTTATACACTTTTTATAAATATTCTAATTCACACAATGGTTGGTAGCAGCGAATGTGGGTCAGTAATAATTAGTCTCGGCTATTGAAATGTTTCATTTAAGAGGCGAGTTTTAATGTTTGACTTAAAGTAGCAATACTACAGTACATTGCCCCTTTTCTTTTTTTTCTTATTTTTGTATGTAAAGCATGTGACAATGTATAATTCAGTCTGTAAAATGCTGCAGCTGATATGTAACATTACAGTATATTATAAAGTGTAACACATTATTGTTACAGCTTTCAGAGTAATTGACTATCTGCTGTTTGGAACACAGCAACAGATCTGTTTGTGATACTTTGTTGCCTAAAGACAAAGCTCAAAAAGGTCTGTCAGAGGCTGTTTCAAAAGAGGAAGTGGATATGACTTTCTAAATGGTTGCTGTAGCAAACCAAAGTACATTAAAAAAAAATCATTAAAAATGGCATTAGGAATGAAAAAAAACAGTATCAGCTAATACCACAGAACTAATTTATTACAAAAAACAAAGGATTTTTCACGTTTTGCTGCTTTAAAGGTGTGGAGGCAAGGTGCCTAGGGAAAAGGTTTTAAGATGAGAGAGAGCATTAGAGGTGAAAGGGGTATTATACTCTTTAAACATATCGAGTAACTATTCTATTTCTATTATTTGTGCCCTTTTTTTATAATGTATGGTATTCACAAACCTATTCATTAAGGTCATCATTCATTGATTTGTTGGTTTGCCTTCAAAATGATTTATTATTAGTAGTTTTCAGTTTACATGTATTATAAGTCCCTTTCCCATCATAGAAAGTGTGAACTTCTACAGTACCTCATACTATGTTTTGCGAGACAGGCTATTCAAACGAGAGTCTACCTTTTATTGACCTCTATAACTATGTCAAATGTTTTCCTTTTTGTAAAAAAAACAAACAAAAAAAATCTTAATTTTGTATTAATAACAAACATTAAAAACAATGTTATTTTACAACTAAATTGACAATGTTTTACTATTGTGTATTATCATTTTAATAATTTGCTTTTGCATAAATGTTGGATACATTTCTATATAGTACAATATATTTCATGCTAGCAACAGTCAATGTAGATGTATTTAATCTGCACTTGATTACAATCCTAAAAAATAATCTTATGCCATTATTGCTTAGCCCTCATGTACTTAATTCAAAAATAGAAATATTTTTGCATGCTTATTTGTACCTACATACTTCTATTTTATAATGAAAGCATACTTTCCGCAATTATAGGAGACACTAATTAGCCTTTAGCAAAAGCAAAGCTATTAAATAAAAACATTTTAATTTGAAATTAAATGTCAAAATATTAAAGCAGCCGTTCCCCTGCTAGATTGCTTTACCCCCTGACCCCTCTCCTTTTTATTTTTTTACACAGGTGGGAAGTGGGGGTCTCCAGAGCTGAACCGTGTTAATTTTAGCTTCCCTGACCCCCTGATTCCTGAGATAGATACTTACACTTACAGGTAACATCCAGTACCGTTCCCTCCAGGGGAAGCAAAATAGCACTTGAAATCTCCTACAATACACGGCCAATAAGAAGTCACAACGACATCTGTTTCTCTCTTCCTATTGGTGCGCTTGAAACAAGGGATTTAAACAACCTGGAAGTACTGGCGCTAGAATGCCTCGTATATATCTCGTATATATCTCAGGAGCCAGGGGATGCTCTGGGAACCCCCAGCTTCCCACCTATATAAAACAAAGGGAGGGTCTAGAGGAAGGAACTGCTCTTTAAAATGGTAGAAACGTTTATAGATTGGTAAAAAAACATGGAAGATGGAAACATTAATGACAAATCTGAGGATTGTGCAAACGAGCTTAGAAGCCCTAAGTGGGTGACAGAAGGAAAGGTTTTAAGAAGGACAATGGAAGGTGCATATGCTGTGTTACACTAAATGTTATACTAGAATTTTACCTTCAAATCTGCATATACAGTACATATTGTTTAAGGCAACAGGGAGAATGTTTTAACATACCCATTAACGTTAATCCAGTCCGACGGCACACAAGACACCAAGGAACTCTTGACTTCTATTAAAAACTAACAGAAAAATATAATAGTTGATGCATGTGGTAATTGTTTGTAAGGCTTGTTTTAGCATATGTCAGACTGTTTTCTATACATAAATATTGAACTTCATAGCCCATAAATTCTATTAAGCAAAGTTTCCACATGCATGAATTCAGTATGATCGATAGTGACAGAAAAGGTTGCAAAGCTGTTGTTACATAGTTAGGCTATAAAATGTTGAAAGACAAAAATAAATGAAAACAAGAGTATCGTACATTTCCCCCAAAATGCCTCAAGACTGATGATTTTATTAACAGTGCAATTAAAAGCATGAAAACAAGCGTTGTCTTCGCTCAATCCCTGGAAAAACATCCATAGAGGTTATCACTTTCATTTTAATAAGCCCGCAGTTAATCAGTTTGTCCTTGATCACCTTTTTGGAGGATATTTTTGTGCGCTCATTAGTTGTGATTTATAGGTGATTATTATTTATTGCAGTCGTTTAATTCTATACAATGTAAGATACAGTAAATCTTTGGAAATATCTGTCAGTGCCACCAATATGGTGTATTTCTTTGCAGTGCATACTGTGTCTATATTCTGGCATGTTACAATATTCACATGTAAAAATGCTATAGACATTGTCCTAGCAGTAAAGCCTTTCTGCAATTACATGTCACCTTGTGAGTATATGTTCAAAGGAAATCTCTGCCAGGGACAAAGTAAACGAAGGCCAACAACATATTTAAGGGGTTACTTCTGGGTTATTGGTGCCTTTTCTTTTACCCAAATCTGATACCCATAAGTATTTTCATTTTCTTTTAAAGTTAACCAAAAACCAGAAAAATCCCAATTGCTCAACCTAAAGTATCACCCCACATGTAGGTGTACCTAAAGGATATAATGATATACAGTACAAAACAAAGAACTCAAACAAAGCCCCTTATATGGAGCACTAACTACTATTGGGGGAAATATACTGGAATATACCTAGAGATATAAATATCTCAAAAACAAAGTAATTGCAGAGAAAGAAACAAGACATACTGCTGAATTTAGGAAAAGGTTCCCAATGTGTGTATATATATATATATATATATATATAAATATATATATATATATATATATATATATATATATGTTCAAAATGTACTTTTAATATAGCTCAAAATATATAAAATAGTATTCACATATAACCAATTCAAGAATAAAAAAATAAAAAATAAAACTGGTAAGGAAGGGATCCTGTGCTCGTTAAATACTAGTGGTAGATACACCGAAATAACAAGGAGGCAAGGAGTCTAGCAAAGGGAGGAAAGCAAGAGGTTTGTACCGGATAAACCAGTGTTTTTAAACCTTTTTTAAGTTAAGGAACCCCAGAATTCGATTGTAAAATTCTAGGGAACCCCAACCCTCGTCCCCTGCCTCCCCCCCCCCTGCTTGCGCGAGAGTGCACACACACCCACACACACGTTAAGGGCTGACTGCGCAGTCTTACCCGATCCTTCCTCTCCCTCCCGTCAGCAGGAAGTTGACGTGACTTCCGGCACCGACCGGGGAAGGGAGAAGCTCTGCAGAGCTCCGGAGCCACCAGGTCACTGTTATGCGGAGTGCCGCTTTGCCACCGGGCCTGTGACAGCTGGGAGAGTTGTCCCAGCTCTCCCTCCCTGGCAGCCGCGGGACCCCCGTGGGGTGCTCACAGAACCCCGGTTGAAAATCACTGAGATAGACACTAGAATAGCTACTGTGGTTATATGAAAAAAGTATCACACACTAAGAGACAAGTAAGTGTATCCAACAGGCAGAAGAAAAGCACATGTAAAAAGTCTGCTGCTACCTAATTGCAACAGTTGTATGTTTTTTTTATAATTGTGATGTAATTGTTCCACGTTAAAGGAGCAATCCAAGCAATATCCTACGTGTTTTCTTTTTAAAATAAATCTGCTCGGTAGGATTAGATAATATTTTTTTTTTTTTTTTTAACTCTTAATGCCATTTTATTGAGTTTTAATATAATGAGCATCCTTTTGATTTCTATAGCAGGTTATAGCCCGCCCACCCAGCAATAGAAGATCGTTGTAACACTTTCCTGTTTGTGATAATTTGTTGCCAATATTCCCAGCAGTTTGAGCTGCAAACTGTAACAATAGATACTGTTACCTTACTGATAAAAGAACACATTGTAGCCGCTGAGTTACACTGATTGAACAATTGATTGAAACGGAAAGGCCGCCATTTAGTGAATTCTGGGAAGCAGGATGTTTGCTGATTGATTACGGTTCAACGAATAGATCGGCAGCTTAGGTAATTAGTTTTTAATGAAAGGAAATCAAAGGCTGCATATATTAAAACTATATATACTGTATATATACAGCTGCGACCGCCTTTATCCTAATGCAGCTATAGCCGCGTTGCTCTGATAACCTCGGCCAGATGCGGTCTGTTTTGTTTTTTTCCGGAGCGGTTTCCGGTATGTTAGCGGTCGGATTTTTAGAGCGGTCTGCAATACTGCAATACCGTCTAAAAACACAGGTAGGCGTTCCCGAGATGTTGTCTTAATAGTCTAATAGCAATTCAACCTACAGTACAGCCGTACATTTTCTGCAAGTCTGTGTGTGCGCGTGCAGTAATTGTAAATTGGAAGATTTATACAGTATTACAAAAATATATCGTCGCGTCTTCTTCGAATATAAAATTATCACATTTCTCTATGTATTTTTTAGTAATCAATACTTTTACTTATTTTCATACTGTTTTTATATTATGCGCATGCGTGTACTGTACAGTATGTCTCATTTGAACATTGTTGAAACGCATAGGCGTGTTACAGTATCACATATATATATTTTTTTTAAGTGCCGCTTGGTTTGCCTCTTTAATTGAGTTTGAACAACAATCTGTGTCTATCAATTGTATTGTATTGTATGTCTTTATTTATATAGCGCCATTAATGTACATAGCGCTTCACAGTAGTAATACACGTGGTAATCAAATAAATAACAGATAATATAAATAACAGATCATGGGAATAAGTGCTTTAGACATAAAAGTAACATTAAGGAAGAGGAGTCCCAGATGCGAGGAGCTTACAGTCTAATTGGTAGGTAGAGAGAACGTACAGAGACAGCAGGAGGGAGTTCTGGTAATTGCGTCTACAGGGGGCCAAGCTTTATGTATCATGTGTTCAGAATATCCACAGTGCTATTCATATGCTTCTTTAAGCAAGTGTCTTAAGTTGGATCTTAAAGGTGGATAGAGAGGGTGCTAGTCGGGTACTGAGGGGAAGGGCATTCCAGAGGTGTGGGGCAGTCAGTAAAAAAGGTTTAAGGTGGGAGAGGGCTTTAGATACAAAGGGGGTAGAAAGAAGACATCCTTGAAAAGAACGCAAGAGTCTGGATGGTGCATAACGAGAAATTAGGGCTGAGATGTAAGGAGGGGCAGAGGAGTGTAAAGCTTTAAAAGTGA
The DNA here is from genome assembly GCF_040206685.1 of Ascaphus truei. NCBI lineage: Eukaryota > Metazoa > Chordata > Amphibia > Anura > Ascaphidae > Ascaphus > Ascaphus truei. The sequence goes on along the minus strand of NC_134483.1, from coordinate 95,198,938 downwards.
GGAGAAGAATGAAGTGTGAGATGCGGGATTTGATCGGAAGCCAGGAGAGGGATTTCATGAGGGGAGATGCTGAGACAGATCTATGAAAGAGTAGAGTGATTCTGGCAGCAGCGTTTGGTATAGATTGTAGGGGAGACAGGTGAGAGGCAGGAAGGCCGGACAGCAGGAGGTTACAGTAATCAAGACGGGAGAGAATGAGGGAGTTTTAGCAGTCGAGCAACAGAGGAAAGGGCGTATCTTAGTTATATTGCGGAGGAAAAAGCAACAGGTTTTAGAAATGTTTTGAATGTGAGGGGCGAATGTGAGAGAGGAGTCGAGTGTGACCCCTAGGCAGCGTGCTTGGGCAACTGGGTGAATGATCGTAGTTCCAACAGTAATGTGGAAGGAGGTAGTAGGGCCAGGTTTGGGAGGAAGTATGAGGAGCTCTGTTTTAGCCATGTTGAGTTTAAGGCGGCAGAGGGCCATCCAGGATGATATAGCAGAGAGACATTCAGAAACGTTGGTTTGTACAGCAGGTGTAAGGTCGGGTGTTGAAAAGTATATTTGTGTGTCGTCAGCATAGAGGTGTGATAATTAAACCCAAAAGATGTTATTAGGTCACCTAGAGAGAGTGTATACAGAGAAAAGAGAAGAGGTCCCAGGACAGAGCCCTGGGGTACCCCCACAGAGAGATCAATAGAGGAGGAGGTGTTAGCAGAAGAGACACTGAAAGTACGATGGGAGAGGTAGGATGAGTTCCAGGATAGAGCTTTGTTCCGAATGCCAAGAGTATGGAGAATGTGAAGGAGAAGAGGGTGGTCCACGGTGTCAAATGCTGCAGAGAGGTCGAGTAATATGAGCAGAGTGTAATGACCTCTGCCTTTGGCAGCATGGAGGTCGTCAGTAATTTTAGTGAGGGCTGTTTCCGTGGAGTGAGCATATCGAAGAATGATTCATGGAAACAGGCTATATAGTAGGCTCCTATAATAACCAATGGAGGAATACGAGTATGATTTTCTGAAAACACTGGCACATGTTGCATGAAAAAGAAGGGCTCCGGCGCAACTGCGCATGACAAAAGTCCAGACTGCTTCCGGATGAATATGAAAAAAACTTTATTGGCACATAACACACTTGGGCTACACCACGATCTCCCCCTCAACGCGTTTCACGCTCTAGTGCAGCGCTTCGTCTTGGAGTGGTAGTAGGCTCTCTTTAAAAAAAAGACTAGAAGCGTGTGGTGAAATCGACTCCTAGATGTCAACTTCTTGATAGTAGGGAGAATCCCAGAAATTCACAGAAAGTTATTCAATTCATAGGCTCCTATAATAACCAATGGAGGAATATGAGCATGATTTTCTGAAAACACTGGCACATGTTGCATGAGGATGAAAACCGTAAGCAGGTGTTGAGACCATATACTACTAAAGTGCGTATGCGTACTAGGAACCTGAAAGATAGGCTGGTGCACAGCCACTATTCCGAGACACCAAAGATGATGTGGCTGGTGAAAAGAATGCTGGGTTCCTTCCCTAAGTTCAGCAGTTTGTGTTCACTCTTGCTTCTTTCTCTGCCATGGCTATTTCTTTGTCTTTGAGATATTTATATCTCTAGGTACAGTATTGTGACAGGGTGAATGAACGTCACCAGCCATAGACCTGGCAAACCTATGTTTAGGCTTGCATTGCAGCAGTGACGAGGTTAAGTTTCAGGTGGGAAGGGCTGCTTAATTAGTCTGACCCCAGCTGCACACAAGGTGTTTTAAAAACCCCAGGCTGTACACACATTTATTTATTTGTAAAATATTTTACCAGGAAATAATACATTGAGAGTTACCTCTCGTTTTCAAGTATGTCCTGGGCACAGAGTTAAGACAAATAATACATGGTTACAAATACAGTTACATAAATGAACAGGACATATATACAAGACATTGCATGCAGAGAAAGAAAATATATATTATGGGCGTATGAAACAGTTACAGACCAGATTAAAGTATGAGACAGCCTTAGATTTGAAAGAACTTAAACTGGTGGTGGATGTGAGAGTCTCTGGTAGGTTGTTCCAGTTTTTGGGGTGTACGGTAAGAGAAGGAGGAACGGCCGGATACTTTCTTGAGCATTGGGACCATGAACAGTCTTTTGGAGTCTGATCTCAGGTGATAAGTGCTGCATGTGGTAGGGGTGAGGAGCTTGTTCAGATAGTTGGGTAGCTTGCCCATAAAGAATTTAAAGGCAAGACAGGAAAGGTGAACTTTGCGCCTAGACTCTAGTGATGACCAATCTAGTTCTTTTAGCATTTCGCAGTGATGTGTGTTGTAGTTGCATTGGAGAACAAAATGACAAATTGAATTGTAGAGGGTGTCAAGTTTGCAAAGGTGGGTTTGAGGTGCTGAGCCATATACTATGTCTCCATAGTCAATAATTGGCATTAGCATCTGCTGTGCGATACGCTTTCTGACCAGGAGACTTAGGGAGGATTTGTTCCTGTAAAGTACCCCTAGTTTGGCATACACTGGCGACACACTTTATTCGAGCTCGGCTAGTCCCACGAATTCGGGTATACCCGGGTGTATTGAGGTTTGTGACTGTTTTCTGCCCGAGTGCATTGAGTTATTTTCCGGCAGGGATTGAAGCATTTTATTCCCGCTGGCTGCAATACTGCACAGTACATATATATATACTGCATTACAATTCATGAATTTATGCCATCTGGTAGACGCGCGAAGCATTGCAGCCTATTAAATCCTAATCATTATCATTTAACAGATCAGCCGCCCATCAGCCAGGCATGAACCCAGGCTGGGAAGGCAAATGCAAAGGGGCTTGTCAGAGGTGAGGAGCGGCGCATTCCAGGTATCTGCCAGGTACATACCGGGTATTTGCTCGAATAAAGTGTGTCGGTGCAGTAGGTCTTGGTTGTCAGGGTATCAATGTGCATTCTGAATGTTAAGTGGGAGTCAAACCATAAGCCCAGGTATTTAAAACTAGTGACAGGGGTTAGGGTGGTGTTAGCGTTGGTTCTAATCAGGAGCTCAGTCGCTGGAAGCTTTAAAAATTTAGTCTTGGTCCCAAATACCATTGTTACAGTCTTGTCAGTGTTTAAAAACAGTTTCTTGTGGGAAATCCAGTTTTCGAGTCTCAAAAAGTCAGACTGAAGTATGTGTTGAAGGTCAGAGAGGCTATGGCTGTGTGCATATAGGATTGTGTCATCTGCATACATGTGTATTGAGGCTTCCTTACAAGCTGTGGGAAGATCATTAATGAACACTGAGAAGAGTAGGGGGCCCACAACAGAGCCTTGCGGGACACCACAGGTGATATCCAGGGGGTTGGAGTTAGAGCCTGAGATGGACACATGTTGGGATCTTCCTGATAGGTAGGACTGAAACCAGTTTAAAGCATGCTTCCCTATTCCAGAGCTCTGGAGTTTGTAAAGCAGGATAACATGATCAACTGTATCAAAAGCCTTTGAAAAATCTAGGAATACTGCACCAGTGAGTTGTCCCCATTCCATACCACACTGGATTTCATTGCAAACTTTTAGCAGGGTAGTTACGGTGGAGTGTTTGGGACGAAAGCCAGATTGGAATTGGCTAGGGAAATTTGTCTTGGTATAGTAACCACATGCAAGCTAGCTAGTCAGGAGACAGGACTGAAATACTGAAGAGATTACTGCTATAAGGTCTGTTTTTCAAAGTACATGTGTGATGAAGTGTCTGTGTCCTGCATGCTGAAGAGAAGCTGCCTTGTTTTCTATGCTGAAGAGAAGCTATTTTATTTTTTTCTGCTGAAGAGAAGCTATTTTGTTTTTGTGTGCTGTATATTTCTAAGGCTCAATAAAGAAGCCTCATCAAGAGAATCCGCGTGTGTGGTTGCATGTACCCTGCAACAAGTATATACCAATATATTTTGTCTCCATAGTAGTTAGTGCACAACATAAAATTATTTTTTTTAGCCCTTTTGGGTTCTTGTTTTGGGTTTCTATATTCTTTTTAAGTTAGTAGGTGAACATGGTGAACATGGTGAACATCCCATATTTTATACATTTCTATAAACTGCACAGCATATTCATTTTTTAAAGGTTACAATGTTTTCCTTTAAGCATCAATAGTAAGTAGCCTTACAGTTATAATCTAACAAGTTGTTCATTAAAATATATTTTTTGTATCCTAGTGAACAGTTGTCATAAGTATTTTTTCAACCTAATCACCCAAACAAGAATGACTTTATCAAGGATAGGGTTAGTTAAACTGCCAGAATACAAATAGTTACTAGTTTCCAATAGATAATGATATCCACCTACTGCAGTGCGTTTCTGGCCCTTTAATCGAGACTCAAATTCATTCATTACTATTTGGTCAAGGGTAACTTTTACTAGCCCAAGCACTTTTTAAATTCAATAGTTGTCAACCAATACAATAAGTTTAAGGCAACTGGTTTGTAAAATCCAGAGGAGGAACTAGGTATTTTTATACCTGTGGCAAGTTCCACCAACTGCATCCCCCCTCCATTTCTTTCCACTCCCCTCCCTCCCTCCATCCATTTGTTTCCCTCCCTCCCTCTCCATCCATTTATTTTCCCTTCCCTCCCCGCCAATCAATCCATCTCTTTCCCCTCCCCCTCCTGCCTCCATCCATTTATTTCCCCTTACCCTCCATCTTTTCCCCTTTTCCTCCAACTATCTCTTTCCCCTCTCCCTCCATTATTATATATAATTAATGAGCTAGAGAATATTGGCTACCAGAGTTAGAAAGAGGCAGAAGTTGAATTTGCTAATGCCAGTTCTTGGTTTACTCTATTCCACCAAAAAAGTGGGTAGGTTCTGAGTAATTGAATCTTCCACCACAAACAAATGTTCTGTTTATTTGTTTGGTTAAGTAGAGGTGCCTCATCCGTGGGATCTTGATGAAATCCAACTTTTAAGCTTCATCAATGAAGGTGGTATAATGATGAAGTGGAGAGGCACTCCTATATACAGTACTCTGTACTTAACTCTGGCTTGCTAGTATATGCTATATTTATCTATCTACTACTGCTGCTTAAATGAAGTATTTACACACAATTCTATATCAGAGAGCTGTGCTGCCCATGGACACAGTCTCCCTAAGCACTCTGACTTGCCACCGCACACGCCTCTCAGATGAGCCGACGTCACCAGGATGTGACGTCAGACGTACCCGACGTATGTTTCACCTGCTCGGCTTCATCGGGGGGGGGGTAGGTTCCAAGTTAACGGTCTGTGATCTTTATACTGGTCGTTGTCATGGACACTAAATCAAGCTACTTTCCCAATGGTTCTCACAGCTTTGTGTTCATCTCCTCTCCGTCCATTTTTTCCTCCTCTCCATACATTTCTTCTCCTTTCCCCTCCATCCATTTCTTTCCTCCTCTCCCCTTCCCTCCATCCATCTCTTTCCTCCTCTCGCCTCCATCCATTTCTTTCCTCCTCCACCTCCATTTCTTAAATTTGAGCTTGATTTGATTTTTTTCATTTTTACTGCATGGACCAACATAATAATTTGTCATGTACTGCAGTTCTACATAAGCTCCCAAGACCTCAACCAGTCTTCTGATGTACAGTACACCTCAGATCTCAAAAGCTTATATACAACTACAGATGCAACGGCCGTTATTCGTACATACTGTATCACGGAGCAGTTTTCGTGTGCGCTGTGTTACTCCACGCGGCCAATTTGTTTGAATTTCATGGATCCCGATTTCTTTGGGTGCAATTCTTTGCGTTTCCAGGGCAGAAATGAATGAATTGTAATGTGTACAGTACAGTACTGTGTCAATTTGCAGGTGTTTAAATACCAGAACACTAAAATGCCATTTTCTGCACTCGATAAAACGCGAGTCAACACGCGGTCATGACGCGCCATGACATGGGTATTCCGAGGTATACAACGTGTGATGTGTCCGAATTACGGCCGCTGCATCTGTACTTCTATGAAGAACTACTACAGTATGTTGACCCTTGGAAAATATAACATCTTGCAGTAAATGTACACTTCTGTGGGACCAAAAAGGCTTCTGCGCTATGAGAATTCTAAATTCCATAAGGAATTATATTTGTGCAGATGAGCCTCTAATAAGAATAAACACATTAATGGTTAAGTAGAACCAATATGCATGACCTGAGCAATTATGCTACACAAACTAATGCAGTGTGATTGTCTCTCATGTAAAAAATATGAAGACTATATGCTGCAAATCTCCTTAATGAGGCGTCATTATTTAATTTCTGAAAGCACTGGAGCTTTTATAAAGCAAAGGTCAGAGAATTGATATGCAGCAAAACACATTTATTACCTCTTGTCCAGATACAGAAGTATAAGATGCGGAGGGATCCTTTATTATTCTACGTATGTCTCTCAGATGCCCCTGTATTTGTGATAGCACCTCCTGGATCTCTAACTTCCTTTGTCTTATTTTAGGAAATTCTGTGAGGTCCTTGAATAATTCGGTTTTATTTCCAGTCCTAGGAGAAACAATATATTTAAGTGCAGCATTTCACTTGTACAACACCACCCATTTTCTTCTTGTTGCTAGAATAAGCAGGGTTTACGTATCAAGGCAAAAGTGGAGCAATTTTGGGACAAAATAACTGCACCATAAAAGAAAAATCACATTGCTCTCAAATGTTTTTCTTTCTTACAGTACATTACAGTACATACAGTATGGTGCAGGTTCTCCCCCTCCCCAACACCATAATTGCACCACCTCGCCTTGACACATACACACCCATACGGTTTGAACATGTTTCTATTAAGGGTCCTAAACATTCATAATAAAAGAGCAAATCAAAAATGTCATTAGGTATAGAACTGTAAGGAATCGGGCCACATCCCCTGCGGCGTGACCCCTCCTTACCCACTACCAGCACTGCAGCGGCTGCTGCCCCCGCCCCCACCCATGCCGCCGCCCAGCGCATACCTTGAACTCCGCCGGCCACCATCTTAGATTCTGGCGCTGGTGTTACAGAGCGTGCGCTTCCTTCTAGGATTTATAGCGCGCGCATTATGCCTGTCTCCGCCACCCGCTCGGCATGGGAGTCTTCACCACGTCTCCAGCACTCTCAGCTGTGCTCTACTACTTCCTGGTCTCTCAGCCACTCACGTGCAGCTCCTCGACACGCCCCCGCCATGCCCCTCGTCCGGATTGGTCATTGCCACTTTAAATATCCTGCTTTGCTTTTACTTCCTTGTTCTGCATTGCTCCTTGCTACCTGTGTTGCCTGGAACCTGTGTCGTGCTCTCTTTGTGTTTATTTCCTACAGCTATTGACCCGGCTCGTCTGAAAACCCCCTCTGGCTCCTGAACTCAGCTTTCCTACCGACTACTCTACCTCTAAGACCCTCGGACTCAGCTACGGATTTTGACTACGGAACTTTCTATATCCTCGGACTCGGCAAGTACTTGACCATTCTTTATCTACATCCAAGCCTGGCCACGCTACTACGCCACATCCCGGACACACCCCTTCTGCTGTCGGTGCGTATACTCTACATCCCACCTTAGTACAGGGAACTGTTCTGTTCTGCGGGCTGCACAGCGTGACAAGAGCGCTGGCACAGTATAATTCAAATCTATAATGAATATCTGCACTGAAGATCTTACAATTCTCTATCTGGTGACTGTGGTATACAGAGATGTGGCATTAGGTCTTGAGCAAGGAGAAATCTCTCTGTCAAAGCATTAAAGGGTTGTAATGCTAAATCAAAACAATAATAATCATTGCATTTTCTGCTTTCTGACACAGGGTACAAATGATCCCCCACATTCTAGATTTCGAGGAAGATTGAGCTGAAGGAGTTCCAACACTTCCAAACTCAGTGATAAGTTTGTATAATATAATATCTTATATATGGCTGCATACTTACAACTTTAATGTGTACATAAAGTCCCCTTCAATTGGTACCTAATAAATATTATGCACAAATAGGCTATCGACAAGACACTGTTTAGCTTTCCTGTTTGAATGTAACACATTAAAAAAAACAATCCCGGTTGCTCACTTTTTCCCTCTGAACTGAAGGGGATCTGGATCAGTAATGCATTACCTGATTCCTGTGGTGTTAAGGACGTACATATTATTTTTGTATCCCACATTTTACACGATTGGAACTAGAGGGTCCATTCAGAGCTGAATAGCTCTGAATATTCAGGACTAAAGGGTCCTGTACAGAGCTATGCTATTTTTAGCTACGAGGACTCTAGTTCCAAAGATACTTACCAGTGATGTTATTGGGTTTAAAATGTCTGCCACATCTTGGGCCTATAGAACAGCTACATACAGCTGAACCCCGTTATAATGCGGTGCTCGGAGTCCACCCGATGCGATCGCGTTATAACTGGGATCGCGGGGGGAAAATGACCGCCGCAATCATGGCGCTAGTAATGAGGAGGGTGATTTAAATGCTGACTATTTTAATGTGGACCGCAACTAATTTAAGTAACTAAATGAAAGCTGTAATGAATTGGTACTAAACTTCACCAGGTCTGTGACTGAGCTTAATTGTTAATTTCTAAGTGCCAAGCTACAATAAGTTTCAGTGGGGCTAAAGTATTATTGATAGCTTAAAGTAAGGTTTCTCTAATAGATATTTCTTTTTTGACGTGATGGAGTTCATAGTTGGATTTTATAGGGTGTGAGTGTGTGTGTGTGTGTGTCCATTAGCAATAAAGCTTAGGGGGGAAAAAATAAAAAATAAAAAAAAAATGTAAAAAAAATTCTTTTGTATTTTTTTTTATTGAGATGTTCTAAATCAGGAGCCATGCTCAGTCCGTGTTATAAGCGGATCCACGTTGTAGAGGGACGCACTAGAACGGGGTTGAGCTGTAATTATTGACTGCCGCATTCTATTGGACAGCCATTAAATCCCCTTTAAAAAACAGTAAGTAATACTGGTAAATTCACCTGTAAGTTTTGGGAACCGAGGGATCCGCCAGAGCTGAAAATAGCACAGATCAGCTCTGGGGGGCTCATGGTTCAGATCCTGTAATAAAAAAAAGGAGGCAGAGGAGTTACTTAGGAAGGATTGCAGCTTTAGGCAGCGTCCACACTGCTGCTGAGCACGCTTGGCGCACTCACTTCAGTTAAAATCAATCTGTACGGCCACGCTCATGCAAGCTCGTGAGCGTGCACGTCTCCCAAGCTAGGCACTTGGGAGACAGAGCAAATTGATTTTCGAGTGCACTGAATGGTTGCTGATGCGTCATGTGACCCATCAGTGCCAGTCACTGCACACAGCAACCCCCCACCCCCCCTACACACACAGCCACATAAGTCACACACTTACACCGAAATAGCCCCGATGCAACCAATGACATGCCCCCGGCGACACCCACCACTTGCAGGACAGCCTGTGCTCATGCATGGAGAGTTGGTGACGTCATTTTTCATGTCACAGAAAGCTGCAGAGATATTGCTGCTTTAATTTAATTTACCTTCATCCTGGCTTGTCTAGTAGCAAAAATAAGAAGCAGCAATGTTCCGAGAGCTCTCTTTAAGTAAGATTTTTTTAATTGTATAATTTAGACCTGTTTTCTAAAACAAAACCAGAAGCAAATTACATTTTAAGTTCAAGTTCAGAAACTTCAACCCACACATTATATAGAAAGAACACAACATGCATTGTGTTGGTTTGTGTTATGGTGGTTAGTGTAACATTGTATTTTACTGTGAATATAGATGGTCCCTTGTAAATAATGAATGAAACAAATTGATTCCCAAACTTACTTTGCAGCTTCTCCATTTAACACCTTTACAAACTTCTGCACTGGGTTGAGTGTCTCTGGGATTTCAATGAAAATCTTCTGCAACAAGGTGGATTTTACTTGGGATTTTATGGCTGGAATCAATGCATCAAAGTGACTGTCCAGGTAGCACAAGGTGCTGACAATCAAGAAAAACTCCTGAGGAGAACACTGGAAAGAAAATGGCAACATAAAATATTCAGCTTAAATCTCCAAACAATGAAAAGTTCAGTCCGCGCTCTGGCTCTTTAAACTTGGAGTGTTGGTCCCTCTCAGTTCTCTTGCTGCTTCTGTGTTTATGAGGTGTCTCCCCCACCTCCAAATGTGGTCTCCACCGGAACCCCGATGGTGATACCAATATCAGCAAAACAAGAAAAAACACAAAAGCTCACCAAGATGAGAGATAGATATTGTATTAGCAACAAATAATAAAATTAGTAACTTACATATAAAATTTCTTTAATAATCCCCGATTCTGGTGTCTATCACAGGAGTAGGGCATCACATAGGAAGTATGAAGGGTAATCTCAGTTCTGAGAGATCAGACCCGCGCGCTGGGGCTGTCTCTGTTCACTCTCCTGTCCTCCACGTGATAGACACCAGAATCGGGGATTATTAAAGAAATTTTATATGTAAGTTACTAATTTTATTATTTGTTGCTAATACAATATCTATCTCTCATCTTGGTGCGCTTTTGTGTTTTTTCTTGTTTTGCTAAATCTCCAAACACTATAAGCACTTGATTTGTTGCTGACATTTTTATAATTTACTTTTCTTAAAAACTCAATTGCATTTATTGATCTGACACGAGCCTCTATGAACAATGGAATTGTTACTGTCTCTCGGAAGCAACACTTCTGTTCTAAGGTGAACAAATCCATTATTTAAACAGTTGTGAATTACTGCAATGTAGTAAATTGTGTGGCAAAGTATGTAGCTCGTTACAACTGTACACTGTATATTATTGTGAGCGAAACAAAACTAATTCCAAATTGTGCTTAACCTGAATATTGATGGTGTACATCAGGGGAGCTCAATATCCAATATTAACACAAAGTACTTAACCAATTAGTCAAACACGAATTATCACGGAGACAACCTGCCTATATCTGTATTGTTCTGAAAACCTGGCCTGTATATCATTTACGAGGACTAAATTTGCGCAACCCATGTCTACCGTAGCTTCTCTCCCCCCCCCCCCCCTCCCTGATTGATTTCACAATATACATTATTTTCTATGTACTTGAACCCAACATTGACAAAGGGTTTCACAGAAGAAGAAAAGATGGCTACAAGCAAAATTATGACCGGCAGCCCATGTACAGTATGTGAGGAACATCCCTATGATGCAGTGTTACCCCCTTCCCATTGATAGGCCACCAGGGCTAACCAATCTGAATTATTGATGCTTTAAAGTTGAGCTGGTAAAGATCGCTTTTAAAATTAACTATTATAGTGTACTATAATATAATGTACTATAATAGTGTACATGACATTTTCTTGCCTTAAGAAAAATTAAAATGGTATCGTACAGGGATGTATTATGTATTACATCAAAGAAGGTTAAAATCATTAAAAAGTTGAGTGATACATTCTGCATTCAAATGCATTGTGGTTGTTTTGATTTTTCAAGTTTACGTTGAATAAGACGTGTCAAGGTTGGCTTTTAATAAATAGTTTGATAGTTATAGGCAAGCTTATTTAGAAATAGCATTTCTGCTTTGTTAGAAGCATCCCTTTCAATTGCATTTCATCCCTGTGTCTAGAGGTGCATTTCATATAGTTCAGATTACTGTGGTCTCTGTGCTTTTGAAGAGAACCCCTGGGACACTTTTCCTCTTTCTGCAGACACGCTCTTGCAATGAACGCTGGTCAAGTGTGCGATTGCTTGTAGTTATAATGGCCCGACCGGAAAAACAAACAAACTAACTTTGTATAATAAGAAAACTGCTACTGACTTCCCAATAGGTATAAGCACTCCACTGCAAGACAAAATTCAACCTTAAATGCAAGACTGAATGAAACTCTGTCCTGTAAACATAGCTTGGTAATACATAAAGTCCATCATCTTCTAACATACAGCGTAAAATTCTTGAACAGTAATATAGACCCGATACTTTATACAGTAATTGGAAAGACTAGCAGTGTAGCATGACAACACCAGAATGTATGCAATGTTGTTAGGTCTTATACAAAGTATTCCTCTGGACTCTGGAGAGAAGCAAATAATAATTTTGTATCTTGACAATTTAAAGCAGTAATTCATTCTCTCTCATCCCAGGAGATTGAATCAGTTGCCATATAAAATAATACACAGAGTTATTATGTACCATCTACAATGTTATCCATTTTAAAAACAAAGCCTCAAATATATTGCTGGTGGTCTAAATAAAGCTCCTGAGCCCGAACACTGATTGTCAAAACGAATGTACTGTACTTCTCAATAAAACATAAGGAAACCTTCGTCAGGGGTGGATTCTCCAACTGGATTTCATAGTGTTTTAGAGTGGAGCAGGAGTGGGTAACATCATTAACATGAGAAAAGTATGAGGGCTTAATGCCTTATATTTAATGTTCCTTTATTGAAAACATAGCTTATCCTTGGTATTTCATATGCAAATCAGATAGCTGCTGTTTCCGGTGTACAATTCCTGTGCTTATAGTGGAGAGAGTTAATGTTATGTTTTCAATGTTTACATAGTGAAACCATAGATGGCCACTGCTTGATATTTAAGAAGCCAATAAGATACTGTATCTAATTGCCTACTGGCATCGCTATGATAATAGAAGCAAATGTTAACCCAGCCAGAGGATGTCACGTAGGGTGCGATTTTGAGAAGTACTGTAGTGCCGACGGTTATTCTAACACATACCAGTGGCCATCGCCAAAAAGACCCAGGTACATGCTGGGTCTAAGAACAAAAGACAAAAAACAAGCGCAAAACGCAATAGTGAAGTATATCAAATTTATTAAGTGTTTAAAAAAGGGTAATATATCTGCGTACATCAAAGGATTAGAACATAAGCATTTCGTGTATCAATACACAAGTTACCACACAGCTGTCGACAGGATAGGCGATGGTGGAGAAACCCTCAGATAAGTGTACTTCTGCGCTCTCCAGGTATCATTTGGCTCCGTTGCTGTAATCGGTCACCGGCATACAGATCATCTCCAGGCTACTGTTGTTACACCTCCGTAGGCAGCAGAGAATACTTTGCAATGAACAACCCCACTGTGTGTGTGTGCTCGAACAAAGTCTCTCAGTCCACACGGGGGTACAGCCGGCACGAGCAGGAGTCACCAGTGCATTCGTCTCCACGCCTAGCAGCCCGTCGATCAGCAGTGACATTGCACCTCGCGCAAGCGTGTGATGTCACGCAAGAGGCGTATCTCCAACGGGAGAAACACGAGCAGTAAATCTCTTGTGCAAATGCACACAAAATTGGTATAAAAGGTTGACAAATAAAAGCAGTAATCCTACGCGTTGCGTATCAAGATGATACTTCTTCAGGGATAAAAGATTTTATCCCTGAAGAAGTATCATCTAGATACGCAACGCGTAGGATTACTGCTTTTATTTGTGACTCCTGCTCGTGCCGGCTGTACCCCCGTGTGGACTGAGAGACTTTGTTCGAGCACACACAGTGGGGTTGTTCATTGCAAAGGATTCTCTGCTGCCTACGGAGGTGTAACAACAGTAGCCTGGAGATGATCTGTATGCCGGTGACCGATTACAGCAACGGAGCCAAATGATACCTGGAGAGCGCAGAAGTACACTTATCTGAGGGTTTCTCCACCATCGCCTATCCTGTCGACTGCTGTGTGGTAACTTGTGTATTGATACACAAAATGCTTATGTTCTAATCCTTTGATGTACGCAGATATATTACCCTTTTTTAAACACTTAATAAGATTTGATATACTTCACTATTGCATTTTGCGCTTGTTTTTTGTCTTTTGTTTCTAGCTCTTGGGAGTGTTTGAGCCACTCCATAAACCCAGCAGCATACGCAACTTACCAACGGATATGTATGGTTACACAATTTTATCACTTACACATTAGGGTTGTGCTTGATTTTATTGTTTTAAACAAATTATCAAGGAGGGTTAATTTAATCACGTGAATTCACTATTAGACATTGTTCTGTTATCACAATTTGGTTATTTTTGGTTGCGCACTTTTCTTCTTTTTTCACATGCTGGGTCTAGTTTAAGGCAAGTTTAAGGCATTTCTGCATTGACTAATGGCCCATCAGATTAACAGCGGGGGTCCGCTTCAAACTGAATGGGACCCCTGCTGTTAATCCGATGGGTCATTAGTCAATGCAGAAATGCCTTAAACTTGCCTTAAACTAGCCAGGTTACACCCAGCATGTACCCAGCATGTAACTGGGCTAGTTTAAGGCAAGCTTTAGAATACTCGTTGTCTCGTCTGTAGAATGGTTCTTCAGCAGCCATGGTCTTACAGTAACACAAGTCATCCCCAATTTTCCACTCATGTTGGACAAGTGCTTTTTCATTTACTTTTTTTAGTAGCCCATGTTACCATAAACTACCTGGCGCATGATAAGTATAATAACCCAGTTCTTTTTGGGGGGGGAGGTTTAAATACGACTTTTTAAACCATGACAAATGTATTTGTACTCAGATATAAATACATTACTTTGCACCAAAATGCTAAGATTATTTTTTTTGCTAAAATTACTAGCTTTCATTTTGCCAATTCAAGTTTTGCACATGGCCATTTTTTTTTTTTTAACATGAGCAAATGGTTAGCATCTTTTATTATGTTTGGAAACAACCGATTGCATTTCCTCCGCAGTGGTTTACTTTGATTGAAATGAGTTATTGCATACGTTCTTGTTTGAATGCCTTTTGAACTACAATATCCCCATTTACTGTAAGTTATATGACTAATAAAATAAATTAAAAAGCAATATTGTTTAAGTTCGTAATGAGAATCCCCAAAGTTAATGAAGTCAAATGAAATAAAATTAACTTCCTTATGAAAATAACACAAATGAAAAAGCAAATAACAGGATAGATGTGTCATAGTAAAACCACTCTTAGAATGTACCATACATTATATCATATTTAATTGGCAAAATCAATGCATTATGATTAACAGCATAATCTAAAAAAACAAACACTGTAATTTAGCAGCCCATGTCTTTTATACTGAATCAAAACTTTTCGTTCCACTCTACAAAAGTCACAGAACCAAGAGACAGTACGATTACATAAAAAAGCTTCAACTTGCAAAGTCTACTGAAGGGAAATGACAGGAGTCATTCTATAGCAAACGAGTCATTTGTCTTATATGACAGTGGTCTCAAAGAATTTCAAATCCATTTGTTACAACTGCCATATATTTTCTTATTGTGCTCTTATGCCATCCGTTCGCACTGCCATGCAGTCACACAAAACTCACAACTTGCATACAGACACACTCACAAAGAGCAGAGAAACACACATATACAGTACAGTACTATATACATGCATGAACACAATATATGTATCTGTCTTTCTTTATATTTCATATGTATATTTACATTACTAATTTACAAGTACTGTATCCAATCAAACACAGGAATAATAAAACAGAAGAGAGGACAATGTAACCGATATAAAAAAACATTGTTATAACAAATAATTATGTGCCAATTTGCCTTTGTTTTCTGCACCTGTGCAATATACAGCAGCTAGGACTGCCACAGCACAATGTCTTATGTTTTAACATATTTTGTACATAAAGACATTGTACTGCAGAGGTTTTCAACCTTTTTTTCATTTGCAGATTCCTAACAAGTTTTGAATGCAGGTGCGGATCCCTTTGGAAATCTGTTGTCTGTATAGTGAACATAAGTAGACAATGTAATCCTTCGACCACACTGGGGGCGCTTCAAAATGTATCTCCCATCTGAAATACAGTACATTAAGGGTTGTGGGGAGTGGGGTGGAGGAGAGCGGGAAGAGGGTAGGCGACATGTGGGGTAGAGGATGAAATATGGGGGAAGAGGATGAAATGGGTGGGGGGCTGGAGTGGAAGTAATATTGGGGGCTGGGGCGGGGCGTGACGTGGGGGAGGGCTGTACCTCTTTTCTTCCCAGTGTACAGGGAGAGGTAATGTTGCAGCTGTGAGTAGGAGCGTCTGCTTGCCACTTCCCAGGAGCTGTTAATGCCGCTGCACTGATTTATACTGTCCTGCTTTTCTTCCTATTTTCTTATACTCGGAACTAGTGATTAGCACAGTAGAGAAACGGGTCAGTATTCATTAGTGCACTGTCATGTAACAGCTGCCCAGAGGGAGCGAGAAGCTCCAATCTACAGCAGCAACGTGAAGTGAAAGGGGCTTACGGACCACAGGTTGCAAACCACTGTTCTATTGCAAATAAAATGATGTATTATACCAAAGGCAAGCATTTTAGTTGCTAATATAACAGACAGCTGTGCTAGAAATAAATCATAATATGTCTAATATATATATATATATATATATATATATATATATATATATATATATATATATATATATATACTGTACACAGAATTGGTGGCGCTCAACGAGCAAAGAATTGTGTAAAAACACTAAACAAGGAATCTCTAATTGTGTGTGAAGTACCCAAGTATAGTCTATGCTGTAGGTGAGTGAACATAAAGTGTACAGAAACACATAAATTAGTGAAAAATCACTGGATTAGTGAATAAAGTGCAAGTTACAAGTCCACTTTTGGTATGCTGCTCTTCAATAGCATGGGCTCAACATCACAAATCTATAACAAAGAACAAAAGAGCGCACCACCACTCATAGTGTAGTAGATAATTACATATATATTGGCAGTATAAAAGGTGAGTATTGCACGTACAAAAATGACAAAGTAAAAGAGCAATTGACAGAAAAACACAGCCTGTTCACCGTGAGGTCCCAGGAACACCGATCAGCAACTGGCTTCTAGATCAGCTGTTAGGTCCAAGGATTCAAGCGTCACAGTCAGCAGGGGAAGTCATTTAATCCGTAAAAATCCACAGAGGTAACTGTGGTATGTAACAGTGTATGGCGCTAGCGCACTGAAGTGACATCAGAAATCTCTAACAGACAGCCCACTGGGACAGATGTTTCCAGCTGTGTCCTCAGCTGAGCAATCTCTTAGGATATAATAATATATATATATATTCCCTGGGAATTCGCACGGTCATGGGATATTCCAAGGCCAGTATACTATCACAATAAAAACAATGAGGCAAATTAGTATATCCTACAATTTTCATGGCGTACCTCACGCCACTTCATCAGGGAATAATCTATGCCTCAAAACCCCCCATCCTATATCTCTACCAGCTCCATGTCATTGGTTGAAATAAAATCCAATTCATTCCAATCAGCTGTTTAGCTGACGAGTTTGAAGCTAGTGAAGGGAAACAGGTTGGCGTGTGTCAGCAAGGAAAATAAAATGTATATACATATGTTTATTACAATTCAAAAACACACGCCCCACCTGTGAGCACGTGACCTGCATACGGGACAAGGGTTAATACTCCGCTTGCAAGCGGTCCCACTTTTCACCTACGCAAAGGTTCCTCAAATGGACAATATTTTTCTACAGGACAAGGGTTAATACATAGATGTGACAAAATAATGCAACAAGTGCAAAGTGGGGTGGCGCAGTGACAAATAATCAATATTTCCGTGAATAATACAGTGTAGGATATATATATATATATAAGTAAAACGTGAATAAATAATGCAGCTCTAAACCCTTGAGTGGATGGTTTGCAGATCTCACTTCAATTGTAGAACGTCTCGGAAGTCAGGGGAGTGCAGGTATTGATATGTGAAAAAAATAAAGAGCACAAAATAGTGCAAATAACGTTTGATTCAAACAATATGATTTGAATTATCAGGTGAATGGAGACTCACGAGGTATCAAATACAATCAGGCATGTCAGAGATCAGTGGCAAATGCTTGACTCTGTAGTGATAGATGGAAACCCCACAGCTGGATGACTGATATGATGTTAGCAGCACACACGGTACTCGTCAGTCAGGATAATAGGGAAAAAGGGAGGCTTCCATAGCGTAACACAATAATAGCACTTTATACACGCAATAAGATTAACACTTACAGTGTCATAGATCAAAATGGGCACATAAAACAAACGATATATCACCAGCTCCAGTTTCCTCTGTCTTGGACCTCACATACCGGACCACAGGGGTCGCCTGGATCAGCTGACACACCGATGTCACGACCGGAGCGGGGATCCTCTGTATCTTTGCAGGATATCGGCATCCAATGGTCTGCACCACATCCACAGTGAGCATGACTCCAGACGAAGCTACACTGTTTAGTGAAACACGTAGTCGCTGCCTGTGACGTCATCAGCTACCGCCCGGAAGCTTACCGGCTGTTTTCCCCGTGATACGAACTGTTTCTTTGGCGTGCTCACCGTGGATGTGGTGAATCAAGCATTTGCCACTAATCTCGGACATGCCTGATTGTATTTGATACCACGTGAGTCTCCATTCACCTGATAATTCACATCATATTGTTTGAATCAAACGTTATTTGCACTATTTTGTGCTCTATTTTTTTCACATATTAGAACACAGCTGGCAAGCTGCCCCACTATTCACCTTCGCAAAGGTACCTCAAATGAGTTAACATCTCCCCTAAATCCGTCTCAATTTACCACCTGTCACGAACAGCACACAAGTGGGCACGTGATTTAGATATGCAATCAGGGTTAATACACATGGCTACTCTAGTCAACTCACCTTTCTCCTCCGCAAAAGGTACCTACAGACGAGACCACGACTATTCTAAAGCTTGCCTTAAACTAGCCCGGATACATTCTGGGTATGTTCTGAGTGTAACCTGGCAAGTTTAAGGCATTTCTGCATTGACTAATGACCCATAGGATTAACACAGCAGAGGTCCCTGGCAATCCCATTCAATTTGAATGGGACTGCCAGGGACCCCCGCTGTTAATCTGATGGGCCATTAATCAATGCAGAAATGCTGGGTCTAGTTTAAGGCATGTATCCAGCATGTACCTGGGTCTTTATGGCGATTGCCACTGGTTTGTGTTAGAATAGTCGCAGTCTCTGCTGTACAATGAGTTAATATTAAACCCTTACTCAATTGCAATACTATCTATACGCCGTCACCACCCACGATAGTTATTCAAATCAAAGATGTCAAATTAATATTTGCTAGGGTCTCAGGTACCTGTTTATTATCTTAAAAACTATGCCCTTTAACACACAAAAATCTGTTGTAGCGAAATTTGTCCGAAAATGTAAATACTCTCTCCAGAGCATGCAACAGTTCATTCAGAGCCCAAAGCATTACTTATTAATGCAGCACCTCACGCTGTCCCATGCCAAGCTTCCGATGGTGGCATGTGCCTCGCCTCTTTATCATGTTGGTGTGACCGTAAGGTAGGCCAAACTTACTTCCGGTGCGCGCCGACATCAGAGAGGCACGTCGCTTGCCAGCGTCGGAAGCTCGGTGTGGGACAGTGAAAGAGAGCCCTGCAGCTAAGGGAGAGCTGGAGCCCAGTGGCAAGAGGATCAGCAGCCGGACCCAGCTAGAGGTCGGGCACAACTTGCAGTGCTGGCCGGTCGGCCCCCCACAGCTACCGGGCCCAGGACACCTATCCCGGCCCTCCCTCCGTCAGCAGCCCTGTATATGTTAGAAGCAAACAAATAATCAAAATGACTCACTTGTAGGAGCCAAAGTGTAGGAATAAAGACTATATTTGGACAGTGATGATAAGACCCAATACAACAATCAATAGAGAGCCTATGTCCTCATTGTGTCCATCTGAAATACGTGTTCTTAACTTGAAAATCCAAAATCTCTCACGTCTTGATAGGTACTTAACCCTAACTCCACCTCTCCTGTCAACTGATACAGTTTCTATACCGTTGTTGCAAAAGAGAAGGATCCATATAATGGGTGCTTTTAAAATGGCGAGAAACACTACGCTTCTCAAAACTGATTTTTATGTTCCTGGCATGCTCCCAAATGCACTTGCTTAGTTACCGTTTTGTTCTTCCAATGTACATGGGCACTCAAGCATATAAACTATGTAGGTGGTAGTACATGATATACATTGTTTAATGCTGAAAAAGTCATCATTAGGTTTAAATTTAAATGTCCTATCGTTGTGTAACATCTTGCAGGCCTGGCATTTTTCCACATGAAAAATTCCCCATAGCTTTGTTAGTTAGCCATATAGATACACTACTTTCACCAATTCCTCCAAAATCATTCGAAAGGATATCACTTGGGGACAGTTTTTTTTTTTTTAATTTTTGGACTTCCTAAATATCCCTCTTGGTGTGGCAGGAAGGTGGAGGCCCAATAGTGTGTCACTCAAAAGTTTACCCCACAGTTTTTTTAATTATCTTAGGAATGTTCATGCTTGAATTATAATTAGTGACAACGGGAATACAGTTATCAGTAGTGGTTCTACCAGAGATTGCTTCGACGTCTCTATCTTTTTGTGTTAATAATGTCGTTCTATCCATCCTACTATCTTGAGACATGGCTTTATCTAGCAGTTGGAGACTATAACCTATATCCAGAAACTTATTGTATGGATCTGTAGCCTGAGTAGCATAATCCTCCTCAACGCTACAATTCAGCTCGAGTCTAGTGAATTGTCCCATAGGGATGTTGTCTAGCCAGATTCTGTTATAATTACTACTCGCCATAAGCAAACTATTAGCATCAACATCTTTAAAATGTGTTTGGTAACAATTGACCCATTTGGTGATACTGATAAGTTCAGATCCAAAAAGTCAATTTGCATGTCATTGATTTTTGACGTAAATACCAAATTATGTTTGTTAGTATTAATGTACCTGAAAAAAAGTCATCTAGGTCCTTCTGACGATCCCTCTCCACACCATCATAATGTCATCGATGTATCTTTTGTACATTATTAAGTTTCCTATATTATTTATTTATAAAATGTTTTACCAGGCAGTAATGCATTGAGAGTTACCTCTCATTTTGAAGTATGTCCTGGGCACAGAGTTATGATAACAATACATGGTTACATTAAATGAACACTGATTGTTGCACCAAATATAGCTGTTTTTCCCAGCTTCCCATGTACAGATTCGCGTAGCTAGGGGCAACCGTGTGCCCATAGCTGTGCTCTGAATCTGCACATAAAACTGCTGTAGGAACAAGTAGTAGTTATGCATGAATATACATCTTATGTTGTCCGAAACAAATCCATGATTCTGACTACGGTATTTAGCAAGGAGTCTTCCAGCAGAAAATGGTTTACTGCCTCTATACCTTTGTCATGCGGAATGCTTGCATATAGTGCCTGTACATCACATGCTATCCTTTTGTAGCCTGTATTCCATATTAGGCCCCTACATGTTTGGAGTATAGATGTTGACTCCTTTGTATACATCTGTGTATTGGGAAATATTATCTGTAAGGGAATTTATACTTGATACAGTATTATGGTTCATCCTGGAGTGTCTAACAACTGTTTATGTATTTTAGGCAGGTGTTAAAATATGGGTATAACAGGTTCTTTGTAGAACAGAATTTCAAATTTAATTTTGTTAAGAATCTTATCATCCAATGCCAAGTCATGTATTTCTTTCAGGACCATGGCCGCACGTATAGTGCCTGCGACCGGCAATGCGACGGGACGGGTGACGTCACCCGTCGCCGCTAGCGAAAGTTATATTTCGCTTTGCGGCGGCGTCGCGGGCGTACTGGTATTTGATTTGTTCAGGGGCTGTCACATGTGGCGACAGCCCTTGAAAAATCAAATATTTCCAGCTTCCAAAGTTCGCGACGCCGCTCCGTCGCGCTTACTATAAGCGCACGCGACGGCAATGTATTTGTTTTTGGGTGACGTCACCCGTCGCGGGCACTATATGCATGGCCTAATACATATTGGGTTGTAGGGTCTTGTCTTAATGGTAAATAGGAATTGTTGTCTGGTAATAGCCTGATTGGCTCACGTTGATAGTCACGCCTGTTCTGGACCACCCCGCCACCTCACTTGTCCGCTTGTCTTATTATTAGATCTTTATTTTCATGTAAAATATTAAGTGCTTCACTATCCTCCTCAATAAGTTTCTTTTTAAAGGCAATATAACCATCTGATTAGAATTAATTGGATTTTATGTCAAACCGTGACATGGAGCTGGTGTGTATACAGGATGGGGGGTTTTGCGGCATAGATCTACCCCATATGAAGTGACATGAGGTGCACCACAAAACGTGTAGGATTTATTAATTCGCCTCATTGCTTTTATTGTGATAGTATACTGGCCTTGGCTTGTCCCGTGACAGTGCAAGTTACCTGGGAATATATATCCTAAGAGGTTGCTCAGCTGACGACACAGATAGCCGGTAACACCTTAAACATTTGCTTATTAAAACTAAATTACTTATTTTAACTAGTTCGCGCTGAATATATATATATGTATATAGAGAATACATAATGATTAATATTTAGGATTGAAATCGTCCCATCTCCACACCTGTCAGTGGGCTGTCCGTTGGATATTTCTGATATCATTTTACATCTGTAGATTTTTATGGATGAAAGCACTTCCCCTGTTGACTGTGACGCTTGAATCCTTGTACCAAACAGTTGAT
Source organism: Ascaphus truei (assembly GCF_040206685.1). Lineage (NCBI taxonomy): Eukaryota > Metazoa > Chordata > Amphibia > Anura > Ascaphidae > Ascaphus > Ascaphus truei. The sequence continues at coordinate 95,176,551 of NC_134483.1, read as the reverse complement.
CTATATGCCAGTTGCTGATCGGTGTTCCCGAGACCCCACGATGGATAGGCTGGGTTTTTCTGTTAAATGCTCTTTTTTGTACTTGCAATGCTCACCTTTTATACTGCCAATATATATTTAATTATCTACTACATTATGAGATGTTGTGTGCTCTTTTTTTTCCTTTTTTTTTATACTTTAGTGACGACGAGTATTCTAAAACAAACCTGGGGCAATCGCCAACAAGACCCAGGTACATGCTGGGTACATGCTGCAACATTCCAGTGACATTTCTGCAGACAGACTAATGGCCCATCGGATTAACAGCGGGGGTCCCTGGCAATCCCATTCAAATTGAATGGGACTGCCAGGGACCCCTGCTGTGTTAATCTGATGGGCCATTAGTCTCTGCAGAAATGTCACTTAAATGTTGCAGCATGTACCCAAGTCATGTTGGTGATAGCCCCAGATTTTCAAGGCAAATTTAAGGCAAGTTTTAGAATACTCGTCGGCGCACCTGTATATACAGATACATACATATATCATTCTACTTTTTAATTTCTTTCCATAACCCATGTATTAGCAGTGAAGAAATAACTGTTGATTTTACAGGCGTTCTCTTTTCGTGCCACCGCCAATCAGATCCCACCCTTCCTCCTCATTTTCTCACCCAGTTCCTCCTTTCATCTCAGTATGTATGAGATTGTGTGGGTAAGATTTTGGCGGAGTAAAATGCCCTTATCTAGATAGGTAAAGGTATAGAGAGATTCATACCCCAGCTGCAAATATCTCAAACATTCAGAATTTAGTAATTACTTTTTAACCTGTAGTTCCATGAAATGTATGACTGAGTTACCCGCTACTAGTAGGTCTTTAACTCTAGTGATTCTTACGCACTGTCACACCTAAAAGGTTAATTTCTGCAGACTGAGCAGGAAATTGGGATTGTTAAAGAGGGTGTCATGCCCGAATTTAAGGGCAGGTTGGATAAGAACCGGAGACGGCCAGTGAGCCAATGTTTCAGAACTGGTTGTGTTTAAATAATTAAGGGTCTGCTAAATTTGGACAGCCACAATAATGAGTTGATGTTGGCAGGGTTGATCTCGGAGTGCTCTATGTCCATCCACCCGGTAGACCCCCTTTTGGAGTTCCAAAGGAGGAGTTGGCTCAGCTGTCATGCCTGATAATATTTGGACAGGTTGGAAATTCTAGCTCCACCTCCCCTCCATCTATGTGGGTTTGTAAAGAGTAGAGCGTTTAACTCTCGGGTATCTACCCTCCCAAATGAAGGAGATTGCAGACTGGAGATCTTTCAAATCCTTGCCAGGGACCACAATGGGAAGTGTGCGGAATAAATACATAATACGGGGGAATAGGTTCATTTTAACGAATAGAATGTTGCCAATCCAGAGGATACCAATTCATAGTTCCGTAGCGATCTGGGACAGTCGCGGCCTCTCCTGGGACATCGCTAAACAAGCTCCACCAGTTCTACTGGTCTGTAATTATATATTTGGGACAGTACGTGAATGGCCCAGACTCAGGCGTTGTTTTGTCTCGGTTGGAAAGTTCTGCACAGGGTCTCCACCTTAGTCCAAGTGGACCCACTTATTTCTCCCCGCCACATGTCTTGGTCCACGTGTTTGAGATCTCAGGCTTTAGGCCTAGCTTTGCAAGGTATTGCGGTGTCTCTGATGGGTCTTTCATTGACACTTTGTTATCTTCTTTCATTACGATGATCTGTGAAGGAAATCCCCATCTGTACCTTGAAACGGCGCTGTGGTGTGCATCCGTGACCTGGGGGACAAGTTGGAAAATATCAGTAGCCTGGTTCCATCGTGTTCGATCACCTCCTGGTTCCTCACCACTTCCATGATATAGCCCTTGCACTTAAAATAGTGGAATCATAAGAAAGTCACACGGCTTCTCCAGGATAGCCGATATCGGACCAACGCACCCTGTGTGCCCTATCGAACTAGAGCTGTGTTACAGTAAAACTGCAAAGACACGTGGGTGGTCCGAGTATAGGTTTTTTTCTGGCTCAAAACATAGAATTCAAAGAGCTTACTTTCAGCATAAACCAAAACAAAAACTCCATAACAGAGTTGTGTCCTTGGCTAGAAAGGCCCATTCTTTAGTCCCAGCAAGGGCTCAGAGAGGTATAAAGAGTTCAAGTCCAGCGTGGTCCTGCAGAGATTCAGGGTGAATACAGAGCCCAAGGTGCTGAGAGATCCAGGCTTTTGACCCCTCCTAACGAGCCAGACGATTCCTGGCTCATTACTTCAGTCTGCTGTCAGACCGACATTAACCAGATCCCCGCTCGACTCAACAGCTATACATAGGTTTGCATAACTATCAGACAAGGATTCTACCCTGTGATAAGCTGGTTTCAGTCATATCCAGGAAGAGCATTAGCAATAGTGATATAGATAGTCCTCCAAATCTTCTGTCGCTTCTGAGATTCCCCTCATCCATTCCTTCATAAACTTTTTTCCTGATCTTTTTGTCCCTCCAAAGCTCATTTACTTTGTCCTGGAGGCTCAGAAAAATCCTCAGAATATCCAAAGGAGGCTCCGAATATCCTGGTTATCCTGCTTTTCGGCTACGTCTGTGACCGTGGCTTCCGCTTCTGACATTCTCTCCTCCAGGTGGCTTAGGTTCCTCATCAGATCCTTTTACTGCCTGCTACATTGCCGCCTTGAGGTTAGTACATAGGTCATCAATGTCTTTTTTCGTGCTTTGTTGTGGAGGGGGGTAATCCTCGGGCCCAATAGAGTCACTATGCTGCGAGGTGCCATCTTGGGAGGCTTGCATTGCTGCAGGTCTTTTACCAAAGTAGTCAGAGTTTTGATTATATTTTGCAGGCGTTGCAATGGTCCAGAGAGGTTGGTGGGTAGTGTGATATGGTTTTTATATTGCTAGTTGTGTTTTATAAGGCCATTATCTTATGTAATATGCTTCCTCGGGATGGAGCAGATCTAGAGCACATCCATGTAGCATGTTGGCAAGCTGCAAGCCATGCCCCTATATATGTGTTTCTTAACCAAACCATACTAAAAAATAATTATAAAAAGAGAACTCATTTAACTTACATTGGTAAATACACTAGTTCTTTATATTTTTTTACAAACAAGTTTTGAAAAAGTCAAATGCTTGTTTCAAAACTGTTATTTTATTCTAGTTATCAACATCAAAAACAGGCCAGGTATTTCAGAGACCCAAATAACATTATCACAATTTATTGTAATACATTGTAATTGTCACTTAAGTTTGCCAACAGGTCTTAAGCGGATATACTGAAATCCTAAAAGAAGAATGATACTGTGCCTGAGTTAATGAGTCAAAATAAGTTTCTCCTGCAAATGCAATATCCAAAGGGACACAGATCACAAATCATGGCATCATTTTTCTGTGGCTGAACTTGCTAGAGACGGAACAAACACGATCAATATCCCACTCCTCCCAATATCAATTTGTATATTCTAAAATTCAATTTACTTTCTATAGCAATTGATAGTAAAAGCACAGAGTAGCATACACGACAGAGCGTGGATATAGCCAAACTTGTGTATACAATCAATGACATAATAAGTCAATTATCTATTATCCTTGCAGACAAAAAATATTGACAACATTCTGAATGTAGCTATTTAAGCACAGACTTACTATTTCCTATTGCTTTAAATCAGGCAGCTCTTGCACATCAATACTTTTGGAGACCAGAAGTCTGGAATTTAACTCCAGGAAGGAAGCAGTTGAGAAATACAGGCATGGAAATAGAATGCTGCTGGGTGTCAGCTTTCATAACAAACAAAATCTGGTAGCAGATCTTCTATTAAAGAATATATTTCTACCACAACCAGGGTGCTGCAATAATACCTCTACAGCGTGAAGATCTCAAAAAGTGGACCGTGACACAAACTTTTATTGCTCCTGTTATGTGCATGTGCACCACATGGAAGATGTGTTGATTTTTTAAATATGGATTTGTTAGTCAGAGATATATGCAAACCTCAAAACTGGCAAAGGACACAGGAAAGCAATAGATTACCTAAGATGCGAAATCGATACATTTATTGCTATGTGTGTGTAGCGCACTTCCCCCCACCCTATGGAAGATATGGCGACTATGGTGTGTGTGGTGCGTTACCGGAGGCTCCCAGAAGGCCTGAACCTCCGCCGCTGGGAGCCTGGGGTGTACCTGATTCTTACGATGACAGCACCTCCACCTGCAAAGGATCCCGACTTGGAGGAATGTACCCTTACAGGAACAATAATAATGATACACGCACACAAATATATATGCTACTAGCCTTTATACCCGGCGTTGCCCATGATGTAATGTTCCCGCTCCCCTCTCTCTCCCCTCCCCCCCCCCGCGCCACTCTCCCCTCCCTCTCTCTGTCCCCCTCTCTCTCTTTCCCCCCCTCTCTCTCTTTCCCCCCCTCTCTCTCTGTCCCCCCCTCTCTCTCTGTCCCCCCCTCTCTCTCTGTCCCCCCCTCTCTGTCCCCCCCTCTCTCTCTCCTCTATCCCCTCCCCTCTCTTCCCGTCTCCCCCCTCTCTGTTTGTCCCTGTTCATATCAATCCATTCCCCCCCACCCTTTACAGCTCCCCCCCTTTATAGCTTCATGCAGTGTGTGTGTGTTTGTGTGTGTGCGTCAGACAAAGTGTGTGTGCGTCAGACAAAGTGTGTGTGTGCGTCAGGCAGTGTGTGTGTGTGTGTGCGCGTTAGTGTGTGTGTGCGCGTCATTGAGTGTGTGTGTGTGTGCGTCATTGAGTGTGTGTGTGCATGACATGTCAGTGTGTGTGTGTGTGTGTGTGTGTGTGTGTGTGTGTGCGCGTTAGTCAGTGTGAGTACGTGTGCGTCAGTCAGTCAGTGTGTGTGCGTCGTCCAGTCAGTGTGTGTGTGCGCGTCAGTCAGTGTGTGTGTGTCAGTCAGTGTGTGTGTGTGTGTGTGACGCAGTCAGTGTGTGTGTCAGGCAGTCAGTGTGTGTGTCAGGTGTGTCAGGCAGTCAGTGTGTGTGTGTGTGGGGGAGTCAGTTTATGTGTGGAGGAAGGGGGACACGGGGAGGCTGTGTTTGTCCTGACTCTTCCCTCCCCCACACCCCACGCAGAGCTGCTGATTTTGGGGGGAGGGGGGTGTGCTACCCGGTCGCAGGTCCCCGGCCTGGCCTCACCGCTGGCTTCTTATTCCACCCCCCCCCCTCCCCCCCGACGCTCCCAGCGCTCTCAGTGGAGATGAGGCGGGCGGAAGGCGGCAGCGTGATGTCACAGGTGGCGTCGGCGTTAGTCCGGTCGCATGTCAGCGGGCGGGAGGCGGTGGCGTGAGTGCGACGAGCCAGAGTGCGGCTGGGTGGTGAGTGTGGCCGGTGGTGAGTGCGGCGCAGGGGTGAGAGGTGGGAGGCGGGTGCTGGCTTCTTGTTCCCCTTCCCCCCCGGTGTTCCCGGCGGAGAAGAGCCGAGTGGGCGGGTGGAAGGCGGCGGCGTGATGAGAGGCTGTGTCGGCGTGAGTGGGGTTAGTGCGTCGGTCGGCTTGAGTGAGTGCGGCGGGGTGGTGAGTGCGGCGCAGGGGTGAGAGGCGGGAGGTGGTGAGTGCGGGTCGGTCCAGAGGCGCACGCGGTGTGAGTGTGGTGTGACTGTCACGGCCTGCGTAGGCGTGGCCGTGACATCACCCCACCCCACAGGCCAATGAGCTGTGGGACTGACATACACACACAAACATTATTTGAGACTTATAGATATAGAAAAACCTTTTAACTGAACACAAATAATATTGGTACCCTGTACCACACAGTTATATAGACCCAAACCTGATACCAGCAGTGAGTGTCCCCAGAGTACATTGGGAAACGGACATTAAGGGATTGGTGCCCAATGTCAAGGCCCACCCAAAGTGTTGGAGATAGCGCTATCCCGTGGAGTGTTAATGCACTTGGTTAGGTACCTGCAGAATACCAAAGAGGATCCGTCTGATCCAACGTTGTCATCCGCAGTGGTCTCCGCGTTGGGTGAATTCCGGCATGGATAATATCACCTTACCGTCTTTACCGCGTAGCTGGTCTGGTCCCTGACCACAGGCAGCAGTCACCGCGTGGAGTCTTACTGGCGCTGCACCTGACTATAGGTAGCTATTGGGGAAAGGTCCCTGATTATGAGCCTTCCCTCTAGCAGCCACAAGCTACAGTGAGTTGGGGCCTAACTGGGGCCTAAAGGGGGAAGATCTGGCTTAGTCCAGGGGATCACTGCTCCCTGGACACTACCTGCTCCTCAGAAGTCCCTCTCCCGACTGGCGTGACTCCTCTAGCGCACCAAATGTATCCTTTCTCCTCTCCGTTAATCCTGCAGCCCTATTGGCTGTGCTGCATCTCGTGATAGCAGCCCCAGTGCCTTCTCGGGGCTGTAGTCCCCGCGGAGCCCTTCTACCTAATGGCCGCCGCAACTACTTCTCGTTCTGCACATACGCGGCTACACGCAAGATGGCGGTGCCCTGCAACAACCGCCGCCGGGAGCCCCCGGCGACTCGATCGCCAGACCACCCTGTGCTGCGCCGCCTGCATCTCCCCGGCACTCTGCAGAGGTATGCGGGGAGCCAAGGGACCGATGGGAGCCCAGAAAGAGAGACCTGGCCACATGTGCATCAAGTATAGATTCTCCATGCAACCAAAGCAATGCTTTTCAGCAATTAAAAGACAAATATACAGATTACTTTTTGACCTAAAAACATAGCAACAATAAAGTAAAAATAATTAAAAAAAAGAAATAAATATAAAAATGATCTTCAGTGATTAAAACACTCTGAGACATCGGAATTACTGATTCAGCCATATCATTTTCACTTGCCAAAGCATTCCTCTGGGAAAGAACTTTTGCAAAAAGCTATATATGAATTAACATCAGAAAATTCATTTGTGGTAGAGGGCAGAGACGTCAGAAGGTACAATGTCAGTAATAACTCGCCAATATATTTTATTTATGCAACATAGCATGTACACATTTTATCTGCTGAAGTCCAGAACCATCTGAGCATGTATATTTGTTAATTTGTCCATCACTTACCATTTAATGTTATACAACACAACAAACACTGCTCTCAAATTCTTTGATGATCTATGTAAAAAATTTGAATTGAACATAATATTGAAAGACGTAAAACATCGTTTTATATTCTTTTGTTTTGTTATCAATGGGAGTTTCCACGCGATAGTGCCTCAATGGGACATACACAATTAACAATGCAATAAAGTAAACGTGTGAAAGGCAGTTAATGCAGGTAGAGAAGGAGAGACAAAGACAGGAGGAAAGATAATTGTAGTCACTGTATAATTGTTATTGCCACTGGCTGAATCAGGCATTTATATCAGTCGTAAAACTAAGAGAGGAACATCAGTTTGGTAGAACAAGACATGAATAGGACATTGAAGTAGAACTGTACAGTATGTGTCTACTCATCAGGGCCACCAACAGAAATCATGGGGCCCAGGACAAATGAAAGGATCAGGGCTTCCCCCCCCCTCCAACCCATAGCGCACTGACCACGTAAAAAAAAAATTTAGCGCACAACTTTTACTTCAACCCCCAATACATATAAAAATACACCCCCACCCCCCCCAATACATATAAAAATACACCCCCACCCCCCCCAATACATATAAAAATACACCCCCAATACAAATAAAAATCAGACTAAGGCTGCACTTATAGTGCCCGCGACGGCGACGCAACGTCGCTCCGAAACAAAATAATTGACTCCGTTCCCAGCGCTTATAGTAAGCGCGACAGCAACGGAGCGACCAAAAATTTGGAAGCGGGTTAAATTTGATTTTTTACAGACTGTCGCCACGTGACTGTCTGTAAACCAATCAATGACCCTGTCGTTAGCGACGTCGCTGAAAGTTAAATTACAACTTTCGCTAGTGGCGACGGGTGACGTCATCGGTCGCGTCGCCGGCACTGTAAGCGCGGCCTTAACTTGTGGGTGGTCTCAGGTCAGGTCCAGTGGCTGCGGGGTGGGCCGTTGGCTTTTTAAGTGGGCGGTGGGCCGGTGGCTGCTACTGGGGGGGCCAGTGGCTGCGGCTCCTAATAGGGGAGCCGATGGCTACTAATAGGGGGGCGCCGCTGCGGGAGGGCCGGTGGCTGCGAAGGGGGTGCCGTTGCTACAGAGAGGGGTGGGGGGCATTAGGCCGGTGGCTGCAGGATGGCTGGGTGGGGGGACGGCCGCCAGGGTTGCCAGGTGGCATGTCCAAAAATACTGGACACAATACATTTAAAAAAAAAATATCCCCACGTCCTCCCAAAACATATAAAAATACCCCAACCCCCCCAATACATATAAGAAATACCCCCCAATACATATAAAAATACCCCAAACCCCCCAATACATATAAAAAATACCCCCCCAATACATATAAAAATACCCTAACCCCCCCAATACATATAAAAAATACCCCAACCCCCTCCCAATACATATAAAAACTACCCAACCCCTCCCAATACATATAAAAACTACCCCAACCGCCCCCCCCAATACATATAAAAACTACCCCAACCGCCCCCCCAATACATATAAAAACTACCCCAACCGCCCCCCCAATACATATAAAAACTACGCCAACCCCCGCACAATACATATAAAAACTACCCCAACCCCCCCATACATATAAAAAATACCCAAACCCCCCCAATACATATAAAAACTACCCCAACCCCCCCCCCCCCCAATACATATCAAAATCAGACTTACCTTGGGGATGGGGGTCGGTGAGCCGGTGGCTGCAGAGGGCCGGTTGTTGCAGGGGGCGGGGGGGGCGGTGGTTGTGGGGGTGGCTGCGGGGGGGGGGGGTGGTGGTGCTACTGTGGGGGGCAGGTGGCTGGCGGTACTGCGGGGGGGCGGCGGAAGCTGGTGGGACTGGCGAGACGCCCGGCGGTGATGCGGGGAGCCAGGCGGTACTGTGGTGGGGCCGGCCAAAGGAGGTTGGCGGCGCTGGGAGGGTGCGGTAGCTGGCAGGGGACCCAGCGGCAGGCGTTAATGCGGGGGGCCTGCGGTACTGCAGGGGGAGGGGCAGTAGCTGGCAGGACGCCCGGCAGCGATGTGGGGGGGCCCCGCGGTACTGCGGGGGGGGGGTGGCTGGGCGGTAGCTGGCGGGACGCCCGGCGGTGATGCAGGGGGGACAGCCGTGGGGGGTGGCGGTGCTGGAGGGTGGACGGCCGCAGGGGCTGGCAGGACTGCGAGGGGCCTGGCTGTACTGTGGTGGGGATGGTGCTGTGGGGGGGGGAGGGGACGGCCGCGGGGGCTAACGGGGCCCTGCGGCAGGGAACCGCAGTTGCCGCTGGCCCTGTCCCACTGCAGGCACCTGTTTGGCTCATGCGCGCGCCGGGCCTCCCTCTCATGCCGGCGCGCCGGAAGTTTATCCCAGCTGAATTTTTTTTTTTTTTTTTTAAATGGCCACGCAGGCGACCCACGGGGCCCAGGACACCAACACCGGCTGTCAGCCCCTGTTGGCGGCCCTGCTACTCATGAAGGTTGGAACAAGAAGTGATTGAAGGGACTGCCGCTTGCTTGAGAAAAAAGTTCAGGAACTCACCACTATAGAGATGAAAAAATCTTTAATGAGCAACATAAAATTGAGACAGAACTCCTCCTCCCACGCGTTTCAAGCCCACTATGGCACTTGACAAATATACTGGTGAGTTCCTGAACTTTTTTTCTCAAGCAAGCGGCAGTCCCTTCGATCACTTCTTGTTCCTGCTACACTATGGATCGACGGACGCCACCGGATCACTCATTGCGGCGGGAGGAGCAGATCAGTGGTGACGGGTAGAGAGCGCGCGGCTCCACACCACAGGCAATCAGAACGGAGATGGGAGTAAGGAGAAGCCATACAAGGGGTCACATAGCCTGGTGGGAACTTCTCGCCTCTCTGTAAGTACCCCGCTTCAGTTATTCCTTGCATTACCCCATTATGTGGTCTCCCCCCTCCCTGCTACTTACCTGATACACCGGACATTGCTATTATAATTATCACAACACAAGTTGCTAAAAACCACTCTGCTTTAGTAGCCGATATTCGGTTTCCTTCATTTACTCATGAAGGTTAGTGTAAATACTTTTATACAAGACCGTTACTTAACCTAGCGGGAATAAACAGGACAAGCGGCACTGTAATTCGCAAACACGCCAGCGGGTACAATAGCACGTTAGTCCTGCCCCTTTTTCGCACAGGGCTAATCCTTTTAAATTGTGTCTGCTCCTGCTGACGTGGTGTGTCCTTGCACCGTTCCAGCAGAAATGATAACGTCTGCTATATCTGTATATAATGAATGCAATATAGATATTCACTCATACATACTCCAAGCCATATAAATTATTTATAACACAGGTCTGGGAACATTAATTAAGGAGTAGGTATGCAGCCATCAGTTGGTTATGGAAGGCTAAGAAATTACAGGAACTGTGTTCCTTATAATAATTGGTGCAACATATCTTAAAGCTGCAGTTCAAGCAATATCCTACATGTGTTTTTTTTTTTTAATAAATCAGTTCTGTACTAAGAGAAAATACTTGTAGCATTTAAAACATTTTAAAAACAAAACTATTTTAAAGATATTTTAATGTATTCTAATGTAACAAGCATTTTTGTTCTGTAGCCCCTTTACCCCCACCCTAAGTGAGATTAGGGTTGCTACTCCATATTAGTGGTGGAGTGGTGCGCACCTGTGAGGTAACAGGAGGGCTGAATTGTTCCACGGTGGTGTGGGGAATCAACAGGACAGGCTTTCAGGGTTCTTCACTGGTGGTCAGCGCCTCCAGCCAGCATGGATCCTGTGTTTGCAGGATGGTCCATACTGACACTATGTTCTGGTCCAGTCAATAACCACAATGGATTATGGTGCAACTGGTTCTTTATTCAGTACAGCAGAAGTCAGACAGACTGCATAGCCCTCCTGTAGAGATAAGGCCTTGCAGACCCCATCCAGATTCTTATCTCTGGTAGTGCTCAGGATAACACCCACACACACACTCCCACTCCTCAGGTGGAGGGGACACAGACTGACCCACTTCTGGGAAAATGTAAGTATAAACCCAGAGGATGTGCTTGTAACCCTGCCCCATAACAGGGCAGGTCTGGATACTGATAGGTCATCACATACAACATGTGACCCAATCAGTATCCTTCCCTCAGGCTGACACTTTCTGGCTGTTGCTAGGCCCGCCCATGGATACATCAAATGTATCCAAGGCTGCAAAAGCACACAGGCCTTTCAGAAGGAATTAACCTATCCACTGCCTGCACCTAACAGGACTTACACTGGTAGGGCCCAGAAAAATAAGTAGCGGCCTGGAGGCTATGTAAATTGTTGCTATAGGAACTGTAGCAAAGTCAAACACCCTTCACTTTCTGAAACAGCATCACCATTTTGAGCCTTGCCCTCTCTAGCAGTGAACCACCTGAATCAAGTGCCTGCCTGGTCACATGATCTTCCCTCACAGAACTTTGGCTGTCAGTGCAGCAGAAGAGGATGCATTTAGTGAAACCCGAACCAAATCTTCAGCGATCGATTACAGGAGAACGGATCGATAAGCAATTTAGCTAATCACTTGTCAGTGTGTAGATTGTATTGACATATTTAATTAAAAAAAAAAAATTTAAATGGCAGCTTGAACACAATATTGTTTATAGTCCGATTCTTTTTTTTTTAAATGTCAATAGATATGAAGCAGTGGTCTCCAGAAATAATTTTAGATACGGCGGTACCTTTAGTTCCCGAGATACATAACTCTGAAGGTGATGCCGGTATCCAATAGGAAGCCGAAACACCATACAGTATTGGCTCCCGTGCCACGGGACATTTCAACCTCCATAGTCTTCACCCATTCAGGGCTGCTACCAGTATGACCTATGCAGGTAAGCATCTTGTGAAGCAGGGGTCCGCTGAGCTGAAATTAACACAGTTCAGCTCCAAAGACCCCTGCTACCTATTAAAAACAAACCATTTTTTTTCTTGTTTACATAAATGTGTGAGATAGCATTTAACACTCTATGATTATATTCTTATTGTACCTTCACTCTCTAAGGAAAACTACAAATAAATTATTGTAATACCTACGTATATATAAAATAACTTGGTTCCTTCTGTAGCATTGCAGTGAACACAGCACAACGGGTATAAACCATATGAGATTATAGTATACTTTTGATGGTAGAGTATAAGGATTATAAAGTAACCTCTTCAAGGTCACAAGTCACACATGACTCTTGAAGTTCACTGAAGTAAAGTTGAAAAGCTATTTAACAACTTATGAAAGATATTAAACATTACAGAACGCATCATATGACAATCGCTTTGATTATTTGGCAACTGTTGGTAACGATTGCTGCTTTAGCAGTCTTGTAAACAAAATGGGATAAAAACTACTCTTTGTGCAAGTATACCAATTGCTTTTTAGAATCCAGTGATCAAAATATTTTTTTGTGAACTTTTTTTCTTATACTTTCTCTCTGTATCTGTACCAGTACATCTACTTTTCAATCTCCTTCTTAGGCCGCGTTCATGGTTGCCATGTCGCTGCGTGCGTACTTCCGCAACTCTTACCTGATTTCCTATTGCAGTTCCTCAAGTGGCCGCGGCGCTGGCGCATAGACACTACTACATTTTGGCCCAACAAGTACATTTGAGATTTCGGGCTGCAGTCGTGTGCCGTCAGCGTCACGTGAGCTGGCTCAGCCAATGAGGGCGAACCAGCTTTGTGACGCATTTGCCACGCCCCCGATCACCTCCCCAATCTCCTGCAGCCTAGTGGACACATTGCTGGGGCTGCAGGAGTGCGCACAGTGGTACGCACAGTAGCGAGCACGCGCCGCCACCGTGAGCTCGGCCTTAATCATGCAGTCTCTCTGTAGCAGCAGTGAGGACCAAGGGTTGGTGTGGGGGAAAAAAAATCTCCTCACATGACTTCATCACCTGTTCTTCTGTTGACGCTCTGACGCTTGTCACCAAGAGGGGAATCTGCTAACAAATCCTAATGGTTAACTTGATTCGCCAGCTAACTGGTGACTGGGGCAGGTGATCATTTCACAGAAGTTTAAAACATCCATAAACGCAATATAGCAAATGTAGACCTGATAAACATGGATACATGTATAAAACCTTACAAATCCATTGTTGCACTTATGTAAGACCGAAAAATGTATATTCTCATAGAAATAATATTTTGATATTTCTAATAATGCACTGAGGCTCAGATTGACTAAAGAGTGTCCTGTTCTTTAAAGGTTTCGTAGATACCTTAGGGCATGACTGGTTTTATGGATACTTACCTTTTTGTGATAAATACTGCAAATTCCCCTCTCCAAATCAGGCAGTTTAGAGAGATATCCGCAAACTTGACTAAAAACGCTGGATTCTGATAGCAGGACCTCCGATACAGCATCAAGTCGAGCATTAATTTCACTGGAGAAGCAAAAGCAATCATAAGGTAAAATTATTTCATGAAAATACGTATTTTATATATCACAGACGAATACATGTTCCTTCTGTGTAATGGTTCTTAAATAAATTACCTTGTACATATTTATGTATACAGTATGTTTATTTATATAGCCACCCTGTATGAAGCCCAGTGAGGTATAACAATTAGTGCACCACATCACGTGTGGGACATCCCCATGACATGGGTGAAGAAATTGAAAGGGCAGTTGGCTGGACATATAGCACAAATGGACAAAGATGATGCTCAACTATCTTCCAAGACATTAAAAGACCAAGATGGCCATCAAGTAAGTAAGATGGGAGGAGGAAATCAGAACACTTGTTGGAACAATATTGAGACGAAAGGCTTGCAACCACATTACCTAGAAGATCATTGAGGAGGTCTCCACATAGACAAGAGCTGACGATGATGATGACACACACACAAAGTGTATCTATACAAATCCATTGTCTTGCTCCATTCAGGTTCTTACTCCTGTGTTTTCTGTTTCTTAAGGGCAGTATTACAAAACAATAGAGTACCCTCTCAAGTCTCAATATTCCCACCAGAGAAAAGGTTTGTAGTGATATGAGTGCTCCAGTGCCGGATCCGTAAATGTAAATACACTTGATATTACGTATAAGCAGAGGCACAGGGCATGAGGCCTGTGATATGTATTCAATAAAGATAACAATAGTGACTCTCAAAAAGTATAAGGTCCACGAAGAGACATATATACCCTGAATGTAAGAGTTAGTGGGTTAAAACCCACTCCTCAAAACCTCGTTGGGATAGTCCCAGGACCACTATTACAATAAGAGATCACTAGGTAATGTATAAAATGATGTACCTCTGTCCTGTGCCACCTTTTAGTTGAGCGTGCTGCCAGTAGTTTGATCAGGATAGACAAAAAAGGGGGGATATGGTGCACAGCCAAGAGAGTGGCTTAAGAGATGAAAATAAAAATATGGATTTATCAAGGATCACTTGATAAAGTGCAACGCGCACGAAATGCATAGGAGGGTTACTACACCTCTGTTTTTTTAATATGGGCCAATAAAGCAATATTTTTATATTCATCTCGTGACCCACTCTCTTGGCTGTGCAGCCATATCCCCCTTTTTTGTCAATATTCCCACTAGCCTGTCATCATCAACTCGGTCATCATATTTCACGTCCTCTCCATACCCATTGTAACTAGATGATTAATTACACACACACACACACACACACACACACACACACACACACACACACACACACACACACACACACACACACACACACACACACACACACACACACACACAGCTTGTAACTTTTCAACTGTTGGCCCAATAAAAGGTATCACACTACCTACTTCCTTACACTAATTGTAGGTGATGCAGAATTTAATTGCAAACTATTAGATGTATTCAAGCAGGAGAGAACAGTTCTCTGAGAAAGCATTTTAAATTGCAATGGAACAGTTACAGTTGTTGAGTGAGAGAGGAAAATGGCAGGTAATAATATTGTAAATTACAGGGTTTTGCCAGACCATGAACGTGAAGGCGAGAGAGAAGTTTGATGTAATGCCTAAACCATGTGCTTTGGTAACTGGATGTAATGTGTGGCTATTTGCTGTGAGGGAGAATAAGAATTGCCTTAGTTTGAGTAGAAATATGAGGTGCTCAGTTTTAAAGATATTACGTTTCAAATACCTTACAGCCTTTCATGATAATATCATGAGATATTATGTATTTGAATCTATCTGTGGCTTCAGGGTTTAATGAAGGTACAAGTTGGGTTTAATAATACAATATTTGGGTTTGTAACAGGTCAGGACTTTGCATGGGTCTGTTCTGAGCTCCAAAGGAACTTAATTTGGGGGCAGGGGGGAGGGGCAAAGGGGGGTAACTATCCTGTATGGCACACTAAAAGTGCCAGATGGGTTGTATGGTACTGATAGAGTCTCAAGATAAGAACATAAGTTTTGCCAGAGCTGGAAGTAAATTGTGGCTTTCCTGACACAAACATAAACAGCACACGGTTTATGAGGTTTTCAAAGCATCCCTGGAAGGGTGTGACTACCCTATACCATCCCAAAGATGTGAAATATGGAATCATGGACTTGACAGCGACGCTGAAGTATAACATTTTGATATTTGCATTCGTTTCAGGGAGACGACCGCAATGGGACCAGATATGGGATGTCTGGCAAATACTGGGGGACAGATATTAATTTGTCACTCAGGTCTACGGGCAAGATGTCATGCTTGTCTTGTCATGTCTGCAATGAGCGCCTGAATGTATTGATGTGACTCACGTGTGTGTAAGTATTAGTTAGGGGAAGTTATGAGTGCGGTCATATACGGAGACACAATCTAACGTCATTAGTAAAGGGGTTTTTTTTTCTCCGTCATAAAACTGTCGGTCTCGCAGCTTATTTACGACGGGGGTGGGCTTATGTTGTTTCAATGGGAAAGAGATAGGATATAAGTCTTAGCACGGATTATGAAAATCAGATTTCAACAGCTGTTCAGACAAAACACGTGAGTCTCAATTCTGCGCCAGTGACCTCTCTGGGAGAAAACCTTTGACCTAGGGTAATGTAAAGGGTTTTCTGTTTTACAACAAAAGACAGGGGTGCCCAATGCATTGACAAAACATATATGGTAATAAGTATAAAGTTTTCTGTTTTATCCTTTTATTTTGACAAACTGTTCTGCATTTATTGTAATTGTATGTTCTTGTAATCTCTTTTCTGTAATACAAGCACAGTATTTTTATATATTAATTAAAACATTTAATAAGTGATGCTTTCAGCCCTGAATTAACTGATTGCACACTCTGGAGAGAGTATTTACATTTTCTGACACATTTTGCTAAAACAAACTTTTGTGTGTCAAGTGCATATTTGTTTTTAATCATAAACAGGGACCCGAGACCCGGGCAGATTTATTAATATTACATCTTTTATTTCCATATCTTGGGTGGTGGAAGCATATAGATATGATTGCAATTGAGTAAGGGGTTAACATTGACTCATTGGAGGTACCCTTGCGGAGGAGAAAGGTGAGTTGGCTAGAGCAGCTGTGTGTATTAACCCTGGTTGCATATCGAAGCCACGTGCCCACTTGTACGCTATTTGTGTCAGGTGGTATCTGGGGACGGATTTAGGGGAGAAATTACACATTTGAGGTACCTTTGCAGAGGTGAAAAGTGGGGAAGCTTGTAAGCTGTGTATTAATCCTTGTCCCATAGGGGAGATATTGTCCATTTGAGGGCCCTTTGCCAAGGTGAAATGTGGGACAGCTTCGGGGTTGTGTATTAACTCTTGTCCCATATGAAGGTCACGTGCTCACAGGTCTGCCGTACGTGACACAGCCCAGTCACTTGAACAGACCATAAGGTGTTGTCCGGTGCTAATAAAAAGAGTTTTTAAAAGTTGAATAATAAGGTCCTCTAAAAGTTATCACAATTGGTAATGTACTGTGAGGGTTGGAGTGTGAGCAGAGCGGGCGTATAAGTTATGTTATACATTACATATACAGTAAGGTTCAGTATACCTCAAAGAATTCTCAAATTATTTATACTTTGAGTGTCTGAAGGACCATATGGTGCCTGAGTGCCACAGCCCCTCCGGCAGAGTGTGTTCACGTGACTGTGGCGGCCATTTTGAAGGACATGGAAGAGGAGAGGCCTTCTTTCTCTGTTTCCTCACTGGTAAGATCACATCTTGCACTCTATGGCAGGCCTGCACAACTCCAGTCCTTGAGGGCCACAAACATGACTGAGCCACTAATTGAGCCAGCTGTGCTGAAGTATGTATATCCTGAAAATCTGGCCTGTTTGCAGCCCTCGAAGACTGGAGTTGTGCAGGCTTGCTCTATGGGAACACAGGAGGCGATTGGACCCGGAAAAAAACAGCAGTTTTAGAATGACGTAGTCACTACATCATGAAGGACCCGGATTCCCAGTCCCCATGACATACACTACCGACACGTTTAATCCGAGCAGGGCTAGTTCCGCAAGCCGGGGGATGCCCCGGCTTGCTAGCCCCACTCCCTTGGCGTGCCGCGCGTCACCGATGCGCGGTCACGCGTCATCGGGTGTCAGCGCCCCCTGCACGCGCGTCCAGGGCTCCCCGAGGGAGCCCTGGTGTCCCGCGATGTGGGGGACGGCGGCAGGGGGTTCCGGAGGACCCGGCAGCGGGAGGGAGAGCGCCCCGATCGGAGGGCGCTCTTCCGCTGCTTTGGCGCGCGCCCGGCACCCTCCGGCGCGCACCAGGTTACTGCTGCGGCCGAGAATGGGCAAATGCTCGAATAAACTCGGCCGCAGCAGTAGTGACTACGTCCTGGGGGCATTCAAATGGTTAATATTATATATAACTTGAAGGAAATAGCAACTTATTAACTTTTACACAGGAAGCACATGAAAACTTACTATAAGGTTGACTGAATCCTTTTAAGGAAGCCAATAACATTGATAAGTTACTTAGAAAAAACTATTTGCCACTAGGTGGGACGGCTCTTTTAAAATGACAACGATCACATGACAACTAATTGATATTTTTAAATAGAATTCTAAAAATATTCATTTGAATTCTCACAGCTCAGAGAAGTCAGAACCTGCAATATGTATTTAGAATGGAACCCATCAATTTGTTCCTTGATCCCTTAATGATCCTCTCCAGGGGGAATCCATAAAAGTACAAACAAAACATAGATAGGTACCAAACTAAGAAAGAACAATATCTATTGACAAGGTCAAAATTGTTTATTAACCCAGGGGAAATTAAGATTGTGGACTGCGAGTTGTGATTTAGGACAAGCAGAAGAGTATAATAATTGTTTAGAATTTAAATGATTACAGATTAGCAAACAAAACAAATACAGCTATTTCACTTACTGTGGGTACGTCCTGTAAAATAAAAAATGCAGATCGCCCCATTAATTATAGTATATACAAAGAACATGGAACGGAACATTGCATCGATATATATATATATATATCAAATAAAAAGATCACTTGTGAGCACATTCACATGTCTTAGGCAGGTCTGCAACCCTGCCTTTCACCATTATCCCCAGCATACAGTGCTTCCACTGCAGCAAGGGATTCTGGGAAATGACATGCAAATGAGCACACAATGTGTCACCTTTTGTCTGAATAAATGAGTTCTTCAGTATTAGGTGATACCTTTTTTATTTGGACTAACAATTTATGTCATAGGACAAGCTTTCGAGAGTTTTCCTCTCTTCCTCAGGTCAGCAATACTGGTATACAATGGTTTCTACAACTTAGACAGGGATTTGGAAAAGGAAGAATAAAGAACAGAGAGGCACTGGAAGGGTTTTAAAACAGAGATAAGGAAGGTGAGAATTAGGGATGGGGGGCTGCACATCCACATTAGCACAGAGGGGGAAGATGATGCTGGGGGGGGGGAGTGGGAAGGTGTAGGATGGCACTATGGCAGGGAGACAGGGAGGACCATTTCAACAAATTATGATAGTGTGTGAGAAATCCCATGTCTGCATTAAGTCCACTTGTTTTGGTGTCAAAGAGTCTTATCATTCTGAGCTCAAATGTTTTCCGTTCTTGGATGCGTTTGAACATTCCATTGAGGATTTAGATTTTTAAATCATTTGTGGAATGATCTGGTAGTGAGAAATGATGTCCCAGTGGTGAGCAGTATCTTCCTTCTTCATGGTGGAGTATAGAGTGTCTGTGCATATTCATTCTTCCTTGAAGTTTTTGGCTGGTTTCCCCAATGTAGCATCCTTGGTCACATTTATCGCATTGAATCATATAAACCACGTTCCTGGATGTGCAGCTGTATGATCCTTTAACATTGAGTGTTCCATTGTTGTGACTGGCTGTGGGATCTTAGCATATATGTTTGCAGAGTTTGCAACGTGTGTTGTTGCACGGTTTTGTGCCATTATCAGGGTCTTTAAGTTCGTTGTGAAGTTTTATGTTGACTATTTTCTGTTTGAGGTTTGGTGGTTGCCGGAACGCAAGAATGGGCGGTTTGGGAAAGATTTCTTTTAATGTCTAAACAATAAAAAATAATTCAGCTTCATATAAAGAAATGTGGCAGAAAAACATCTATTCACCCCCAGTATCCTAGCCCCATTCCTAATAATTTCATAATCACTTCGTGGCATTTTGTGATCAGCCATAAAAAAGGTACTTCAACTACAAATGTATACAGTATTATAAAGATATATTAATTTGAACATTATTCTATTTTGAGGGATAAGGTTGATTACTTTATTCATAAAGTAAACTGAAGTTTCTCAAGCTTAGAAAAGCAACATTTTAATAATACTTTATATGTACCCGTGATGATAATTAACAACAGTTTCACTACGCTCAATGCAAGTTTAAGTGTTCAGTTTATTAGATTCATTTCTTCTAAACAATAACTATTATAAGGAGCAGAGAAAGACAAATGGTCTCCCCTCCCCGCAATTACACATGCTGCAGTGTCAACTGTTATATAAGCTGTCAGAACAGAAAATCTACTTGTAATAAGCCGTATATTTAAGAAAAGACGCATCTTTCCCAGAAGCGACCGGCAGCAGGGCCTGGCCAGAGGTCGGGAGAAATTTGCAGCGCCGGCCGGGTTCCCCCAGCCAGCGGACCCCCACAGACACCGGGCCTGGCCTGACCCAAGGTAAGTCTGTATTTGTATATGGATTGGATGGTATTTTTATATGTATTGCAGGGCTTGGGGGTATTTTTATATGTATTGGGGGGCTTGGGGGTATTTTTATATGTATGGATTACCCCTGATCCGTGTGTAAAGGTCCTGGAGTGGCAGCCCTTGGACCCAACTTTCGTGTATGCATCACTGAGACTGTGTATAAATTATGCGACAATTCAGTATTTTCTGTGTTTTGCCTTTCCAGGGGTGCTGGACAGCAGAGCTTGCGAGGCTGTGAGTTTGAGGCGGGTTTTGCAGAGAAACTTCAATCAGATTGTTCCTATTAAGCAGGGTTCCCGAGTTATGAGATACCCCAAAGATGTACCCGGGAATAAGGTAAGATTCTCTAGCACATTGAAGCACAGTGCTCTGGCAAAATCCTACCCTGGAAACGTTCTTACGACTCACTGCCAGGGTTCCCTGCTTCAGCACAAACAGGAAAAGTAAAGAGGGCATGGGGGATCATGGTATCCTCAAAACGGTCCAGGGGTCACTAGCATATGGTGGCATGCCCAGACCATGCCCAAGTCACACTGACCCTGGTATAGGGGTTCAGTGGGTACTCCAGCTATGTCGGAAAGCTGCAAGGGTTTTTATTGTGTGGGTACAGTTAAAGTCATGGTTGTGCAGTGTGCCAGGGATAAGGCTGGTAAGAATAGGGAACACATTCTTATTCTATATCTGACACCGGACCAGAAGACTTATACCAGTTAAAACACAGAGACACATAAGCAGAGAGAATTTTATTACAGGTTTTATTTAATAAATGTGAATGCTTGTAACATTATATATGTGGCTGTGGGATTCCAAGTCCGTGGTTCCGAGAGACCAGATGGCTACCAAGCTTGGCGCCACTGAGTCTACTCGAGACCCAGAGTTGAAAGCCTCAGGGATACCAAAGTGTTAGAACAGGAGTTTTACAGGACTAGTAGGAGGAGTTATACCAAGTACCTCCATCCTGGGCTAACAAAGGGTTATCCGGCAACCATTTGCCCTTCTCTAGACTCTGCAGAGCCTGGACAGCGGGTGGGCTCGATATGCTAAGAGGCAGAGGTGCCAGGTTGGCGCATGCCCCTTAGAATCCAAATCGGTACCCACCCGGCTTCAGAATACTGGCAAAATCGGTGATAGGCTGTCAGGAGAATTCCCACGCCCTGATTGGTTGTAGTGGTTTCTGAATGGGACTCTAAAACCTATAAGAAACCTTGCAGCCAATCAGGACCTCAGATTCCAAGCGCCAAACCATCAGCGGCAAATTCAAAGATGCTCTTTAAGAAATAGACGTGAGCCGGCTTCAAAGATTTTGACTCAAGAAATGTTCTAAGTCCCGCTTTTTGAGGACGTAGCAGTTGCGGCTGGGATTGCATGCCGAATTGCGTTCCAGGACTTTCACGAGCACCTCCAGGTCATTGAAAATGGCTCCTACAGAGGTCGTTTGTTAACTTCTCATTTTAAGGAAGATTTATTTTGTTAGCCCCGTTCCCAGTAAGTGTGTTTCCAGTGTAAATTGTGTTACTTTGTGTGTATGTCAAATGCTGGAATAAATTACAATTTATTTTACTGCTGTGTCTTGCTCAATCAAATGATCCCGGTAGGAAAAGGTGTTAATAACCCTGGTCTCCTGTGACAGTGTTATACTGTATGTATTGGTTTTTTTTTTATATATGTATTGGGTAGATAGGATTTTTGTATGGATTTTTTGTATGGGGATTTTTTTTTTGTATGTATTTGGGGGTGGGAAGTTTTTTGCATTGGGGAGTGGGAAGTTTATTGGAATATATCTTGTGGGGGGAATTGTGTGAGGGGGGAGGGAATGAGTGAGTGTGGGGTAATTGACGGAGGAAGAGGAGAGAGGGGGTGAGTTAGAAAAAGATGGAGTAAGGGTGAGACACAGGGAAGAGAAATACATGCGAGGTGGAAGAGTGAGGGGGGGTGAGACGGAAGGGAGAGAAATACATGGGACGAGGGGGGGAGGAAAGAGAGGGGGCTCGTGAGGTGTGAAATAGGGCGGCGGCCCGCAATACCACCGACACGGGGGGGGCCTGCTTAAAATGTTTGTCCTTTGCCGATGATTTCTGTTGGCGGCCCTGATTGACATAATAGCACTGGGTAAGCTGATAGCTTTGTACTGATCTAAAAGATGCCAAACTCAATACAAACACCAACAATTTACCTACTGTACAGTATTATAATTCATGAAAATGCAGGGCTTTCACAATTATTCAATGTTCTTATCTATATTTGCATATAGCTATCAATTTTAAATATTTTAATTCTGGATTCTATACATCCAGGCACAATCTTTTATACATTTATCTTAACCTAAAACAAACAGGACAAATGTATGTTTTACAATTCTTGTTCAGCTGGTCTTAGCTGATTGGAGGGTGGCTCTTCCTATCTTGTTGAAGCTCACCCCCTCCCACATTTAAGTGGTTAAAAGCTCACTCCATAGCATCTCCCACTCTCAGGGGAACTTGCTTGCTTGCAGTATGATTGTGACAAATCTAATACAGAGTGCTTTTCCTGGTAATGTACAGGTTAATAAAAGCTTCAATCAGGCTTAGAACTATGCAACTAAATTTGACAGATTTATTATAAATCATTCTTCCTGGTAATGCACAGGTTATTAAGAATTTATATTAGTGTTAGGGACCCTTGAGATGTGGTCTGCTGTGTAGTGGCTCAGGGGCTTACAACAATTTGGCCAAAATGTTAAACTAAAAGACCATTTTATTTAATAGATATCTATACATATATATTTAGGCACTGTACCGTGTATGAGTTTCACTGGATGTGCACTGAGCTCTGTCTGTGTTTTATGTTCTGTCTCTTGTTTTAGATGTTTTGTGGAAAAGAAGAAGCTGACTGGTTGCCCAGCAAAACGTGCGTCAGGTCAAGGGCCATAGAGTGACACGTGAAATCACACGCCAAAGACGTCTGCCGCAAAGCAGGAAGAGAGACAGCTCTTGTCCGCATTTGGGGATCTACGGGGTCGGGATACAAGGTACAGTATATAGTTTAAACCATCCACAATTATTACTCATTATCTTGGATATTGTGGTTAACCTAGTGCTCAATCCCAACTATATAAATACTCACCCGTTATATACACACAGACTAGGTACTTAGTACCCAGGCAGCATTGGCTTTTACATTTTAGTTTTCACATGGGTGTGGGGCTACTGTTTTTGTTTTCACTGTGACATTATCGTGTTGTACACTGTCTACACCAATTTGGTGATTTATGAGACACTAGCAGTCTATCTAGATTGGTTTCTTCATTTTACTATAATACCAATAAAAGTTAATTTGTATATCTGTATCATTAAATTATTCTGTGAGGCGTGCGCCTTTCATAGGGATTTTTTCTCCTCCTCCTGCCAGCACAGGTCATCACATATATGATACACTTATCCTAGGCAGCACTCTCCCACACTCACTAACAGGTGGTTAAGCAAGGTATCCGATACCCCAATATCTGTAAATATTAAAGCTACCAATGGCAGAGCTACAGATCAGAACCAGCTCTAATTCCATTCCATTCTAACATCTGAGCATATGGTTTGACTCCCATTTAACATTTGGGTTGCACACGAATACCCTGAGATCCAAAACCTATGCCACACTG
This sequence comes from Ascaphus truei, assembly GCF_040206685.1. Classification (NCBI taxonomy): domain Eukaryota; kingdom Metazoa; phylum Chordata; class Amphibia; order Anura; family Ascaphidae; genus Ascaphus; species Ascaphus truei. The sequence continues at coordinate 95,152,783 of NC_134483.1, read as the reverse complement.
AGTGTACTTTATAGGAACAAATCCCCCCTAAGTCTGCTGGTCAGAAAGTGTATCGCACAGCAGATGCGAATGCCAATTATAGACTATAGGGACATACTGTAGTATATGGTAGAGCACCCAAAACTCACCTTGGCAAACTAGACAGCCTCTATAATTCAATATGTCGCTTTGTCCTCCAATGTAACTACAACACACATCACTACGAAATGCTCACAGAACTAGATTGACTATCACTTGAGTCTGGGCACAAAGTTCATCTTTCCTGTTTTGCCTTCAAATAGTTTCTGGGCAACCTACCCCCGCAGCTGAACATGCTCCTCACCCTTAAGACATGCAGCACTTATCTGAGATCTGACTCCAAACGACTGCTGACAGCTCCTCCTCTTATCATGCACCTCACAACTGGAACAATCTACCAGAGACTCTCAATGCCGCCCCCAGTCTAAGTTCTCTCAAAACTAAAGCGTTGTCAAATTTTAATCTGGTCTGTAACTGCTACATACGCCTATAACATATATTATCTTTAACTGTTCATGTAATGTCTTTAAATATAATGTATAACCCTGTTCATTTAATGTTACCATGTATTGTCATCATAACTCTGTGTCCAGGACATACTTGAAAATGAGAGGTAACTCAATTTACTGTATTACTTCCTGGCAAAACATTTTATAAATAAATAAAATAATATAATAGTGTGTCTGAGATCAGATGCATTGTAAGGAGTAAACTCTTCTGTAGTTGGTCCAATTTTCAAATGACCTGAAAATTGCAAGGAACCCTTTAGGGATGTCCACGAAACCCAAGGTTCCTGGATGAAAATCACTGCCCTGTGCCATCAAGGAAAAAGATTGAGGTGTGACCAGAAAATAAACTGACCCGCCCTCTATGAAATCAGTGTAGTCCATTTATAATACCAAAAAGGATGTCTCTGTCATTGTTTGCTACACATAAATATACTGCAGTTGTTTTCAACAGAAATCAATGTTATGACAATAAATGTTGAAACCAATTATTTAAAAAAGAAGCACACTCTCCTCCTTTTAAAAGTTAATCCACTCTTTAATCATCCTCACATATGGCTCTGCTAGTTCTAGTAATCTAAAGCAGAACTGCCTGTCCAGTTTGTGTTCAATAATCCTCATAATGAAAAAGTCATCCAAACGCAAACTGACCTATTTTTCACCTTTTATCTCCATGTTATGATCTGTATTTTTTCCCCCCCCAAGTACAACCCTACCGAAATAGAAATCCTAGATTTGAGACCAGTTCATATTTATGGCAGTGTTAATAGAACAACAAAAAACAAAGAAGCCCAAAGCTACATCCAAAATGACAAAAATATACAGTGAAATACCTATATATCCCTTGGAAAAAAAAGTCATTTAGTTAAACCCTTTGGCCAATGCATTTTAAGCCTGCAAGCCACTTGAAGGCATGACCAAATATTGCAGGTCCTAACAGTAACCGATTAAAATTCTTATTTACCTCTGTAGTTAGAGGAAGAATGATCGCATTCTATAGCAACCATTTACATAGTACATCCCTTTCCTCTTCTGAAACAGACTATAGCACACACCTTTTTGAGCCCTGCCCTCTCTCTAGCAGTGCACCAATTGTATCTCGTGACTGCCTGGTCACATGATGTTCCCCACAGAACTTTGCATCTCTGGTCCTCTTATGCTGCACTGACAGCCAGTTAGTGAACCCACGGGCCGGATCTTCACCGATCGATCACAGGAAAACTTTAATGGCACTTACAAAATGGAAAGAGAACCACTTGAATGTGTTTGACAAAGCACCAGACGGCGCAAAGCGCGTTAGAGTGGTTCCCTTTCCCTTTTGTATGTACCATTAAAGTTTTTTCGCTATTAGCATCGGCAGTCCAGATCTGTATTTTTTGTGCTGTGTACCGCCATTACACCTTCTTCTTGTTACCTGCATGCAGCTGGACCACGCCCTCAAACCATTGTGTACCGGAAACAGAGTGAGTACTTTCTATTTATTTACTTGACTTGGCTTTATTGCCGTGTTACGGTCTGACTATCAACAGAGGAGTGAGCCGGGGGTGTATCCACAAGAGAATTTGGACATTTATCATCAAGGGATATATTTTGGAACCAGAGCGAGGGGAGTTACTATCAGCAATGCCCAGTGTCCTCTTTTACCTGATATACTCTATGTCTCATGAATCATAGCAAGTATTGCTACCACGGTCTCAATCATATACCCAGCATACATATACTCACTCTGTAGGAAATTTTATTCAAACAAAGGACACTTGGATGTTTCATGTTTATACATTTACCAATACAGTCATTTAACAAACAGTCATGCTCAGTCATTTGCTTATTTTAAATCTAGATGCACTGTTGTGGAGTTCCTCCAAAACTTTTGATCTTTCTAATGAAGCCATTTACACGAATACAGTATTTATTTTTTACTAGCTGATATACCCGGCGTTGCCCGGGATTGAATGGTCCCGCTCCCCCTCTCTGTCCACTCACCCCCTATCTCTGCTCCCCATTGCCCTCTCTCGGTGGGTGGGTGAGTTAGTGACTGGGTGGGTGAGTTAGTGACTGGGCAGGTGAGTTAGTCAGTTAGTGAGTGGGCGGGTGAGTTTGTGAGCGGGCGGGTGAGTTAGTGAGCGGGCGAGTTAGTAAGGGCGGGTAAGTGAGTTAGTGAGCGGGGTCTCTCCTAGTGACTGGGTGGGTGAGTTAGTTAGTGGGTGGGTGAGTTAGTGAGTGGGTGAGTTAGTGGGTGGGTGAGTGAGTACGGTATTTATTTTTTATTTTCTCTTTTAGGCTTAACCCTTTAGTCCAACCATTTTACAGAGAAAAATATGAAAACAATACCTTGAATTAAGGAGTGGCTGTGTCACCCATTGCTTCAGTTTCCTTCTCCCAAAGGAAGTTTTAGTATGATCCAGTACCCACATCAAGCTGCCCTTTGTCCTCAGGTCAGTCTGCGTAATTATCAAGAAAAAAAAAAACATGTTGAAAATATACTTATCAAGATTGTATAACAAAAAACTAAGTTAAAAATAATATTATGGGTCTCTCAAACAAACAAAAAAAAACATTTGAAAAAGAAGAGCTGTGGTAAACGTTATAGGAACATGGAATAGGGTGCAAATCCTCCCGGGGTTGTGTGTGGGTAGGAACACAGAAAAAATACAAATAGTCCAACACAATTATAGAACAGTATCTCCAGAACGAATATATAGTTGATACACTCACAAGTGTCGCAGTGATTTCAGCCTTGTGAGAGCGACCCTTCTCCGTGGGTCTGTGTGGATGTAAATTCTTCCAGGTCCACCTCAAAAGTAAGAGAGGAAAGTGCATAGCGCAAACAAAGTCTATTAACAAAAAAGGGGTAATACAGTTAAAATCTCAAAAACAAATGTGGGTATCAGGCATGTAGGACAATCGGGAGGGGTCTAGAAGAGATCTGCCAGTTGCTGAAACAATTACTATGGTGTCAGCTGGGCTTGTGCCCCTCCGATAGGTCACCTCAGCTGCAGCCCTATGCGTTTCACTACTCCTGATAGCTTCCTCAGGGGCTCCTAAAACCAGACTCTGCAAGCTCATGATGTCTCATGCGTCCGACGGCATCCTCTTTGGACTATTCTCATATAAGCTGGTTTTTTTTCCATACCCCTCTCTATAGCTACCCATGTACAAGGCTCTTAATGTAAACCTATGTTATATTTAATGTTTTGCACATTCATTTGTATTAGATACTGTTGCCCTGTCATTTGCAACAGTTTCACATGCATTTTTACGATCCACATGCTTTGTATGGAGATCACGTGTTTGGAGTGTTTCTTCAATCCGTTTATGATGAGGCCGTCGGCCGCGCGCCTGACGTCACGAGTGCCCAAAATCTTCCGTTTTTAAAAGGAACTGTACTCTTGAACATTACGATTCCCTGAGGAAGCTATCAGGAGTAGTCAAACGCGTAGGGCGGCAGTGAAGGTGACCTCCCCTTTTTGGTTAATAAAATTGGTTTGCACTATGCACTTTCCTCTCTTATTTTTGAGGTGAACCTGGAAGAATTTGTTTCCACACAGACGCACAGAGAAGGGTCGCTCACATAAATCTGAAATTACTGCGACACGTGTGAGTGTATCAACTATATATTCGTTCTAGAGATACTGTTCTATAATTGTATTGCACTATTTGTATTTTTCTGTTTTTATTCCCACCCATAACTTCGGGAGGATTTGCGTCTTGTTCCATGCTCGCATAGCCCTTTATGACAACCGTGGAAAGTCTTATTACTGGAGCAGCATTTCACCGAGGTTGTATATTTCAAATGTATATATTTATTACTTTCTATTCATCAAGTAATTTACACTTATTTTTGTTTGCACCTGTGGTAAAAGTTACTGTATGTCACTGTCATGGGAGATCAGTACTTTTAATACCTTTACCTACTGGGATCATTCACTAGGCAAAACAAGGTAGTGGAATAATATAAGGTTTATTCTGATGAGACCAGCAGACATACCAGACACACCCGCAGATATTACACAAAATACAGAAAATATACACTTACTGGGGGTCTGGGGGAGACACTAGCCTAACTAGGTGCAGGGCGCCCACATCAGAAGGCTTACCCTGTCCGCTCCTGATCCAGAAACTTCACAGTACCTTCCTCTGGGAAGATACCTGCCTCTATGCCTTAACCGCGAGCAAGTCAATTCCTAGAACTTGGCTGTAAAATGCAGGACTTATTCTCAGCTAGGCATGCTTCTCCGGCTAAAATCGAAGCCGGTTGCTCTGCTATTTGCAACAGAGCAACTTTGAAAAGCCCGTCAGTGCCTCGCCAACCTAAGCCTGAATTCGTCTGGTTCTCTGATCGGCCAGTCCCCTTACATAGACCTCTGTGTTCTATGTCTAACATGGATAAGGGGATGGCAACCAATCAGAGACCAGATCGTAACTCAGCTAGCCAATCAGAATAGGGGCTTGTCTGGCTGCTGACATCAGAGGAGGGAGTGTGTCGAGCTGGCTCAGAAAGTAGGGCAAGCGGGAAATACGAATTGGCCAATGGGAATCGCGCCTACGAGCAGCGACTTCCCACAGCCAACCCATTGCCTCCCGCGGGGTAGGCTCCCTGCGGGAAGCCCTTGTTCGTTCTCCGGACCCAGTACTCCACCCTTCCCCACTCAGCAACCTGTTCCGGTACCACTGGACATCCTTTCTCCCCTATGATCCACGACCTCTATACAAACAACCTGGCACCTATGTAAATGCCTGGGCTGGCTGTATAGAGATTAATGCACACAATATAAAACATAATACATTGTTTTATTAAACTCCTATCTCTTGGGGAACATTATACATATGGGGGAAAATGGGTCTGAGATACTTGTTGTCGAAAAACAGGACTCTGGGGGACACTGTGTCGCCCCAGTGTAATTCCCCTCGCGTACCCACAGATCCTGCCTGGACGTCGAGGAGAATTACGGGACTACCGGTAACTTTGTCCCCCGAACTCCTACACACAATCTGAACACACATTGATCCAAATATCCCCCTTGAAACTCCCACACCCGTAATCCCATGTCTATTAGATCAGGGCAAAGGGTAACACACATAACAGGACAGGTTTTAGGTATACATTATAGTGTCCGTGGCTTATGGTGCTACTTAATTAGCAGGGATCCACGGTTTTCAGAGGTAACCAGTCGGGCTTCACCTTTATTATTATGGCTACCCCCTTTTGTCACAGTCCCCTACCCCTTTTACATTGGTATTCTATTACAAAACACCTATCAAAATGTTGTATCTAAAATAAAACATTATACGAAATGCCAATATATCAGAGGATTTCCCAACCGTGGAACATAAAAGAAAAAAAACACCCCAGGTGATTTGCAATAATAGTTTTTACCATGATTTTATAAAATATTTTTATTTCTATATTTTTATACTATTCTATACTTGTCACACAAATCATTTGTAGTACATGTATTTACTAAAATGAACCAAATAATGCGCAATGGTGAGAGGAAGAGAAGACGCAGATCAGCCAATGAGAGGATGGAAGTGGGAGAGAAGTAGGGAGAGAAAGGAGGATCAGGACATTGAGAGGATGCGAGTTCAAGGAGAATACAGTCAAGGAGAATACAGTCAGCGAGAACATGGAAGAGACTTGAGGATGGGTGCTGCATAACGAGGAGGATCAGGTCAGTGGGAATAGGATATGGAGGATTGGGTCAGTAGCACCGGACAGCGGTAGAGAGGTGATAGGAACAGATAAAGAAACTTGCGGGTCCTCCAATAGCAGTCTCTCTCTTCCTCTTCCTCTTCCAGCCCTTCTCCAAGTTGCCATGATACAGCATCTTGTGGGGGACAGTATGTGTCCAGATAACTTGCGGTATCCCCTTGGCAAAACTTCAGGAGACTTACCAAGGAGGGCTAGCCATGGGCTTGGCAGGACCAAAATTCCCAACATTTCCATAAGAGAGCAATATTTGGGTAATTCCACCATATGTGGTACATTGAACCTCTAACATCACAATTTCTAAAACAGAGTGGGGATACATTCATTTTTTGTTGAATTTGTGCAAACGAGAAGGGCAAATGTACTAATAGAACATCATTTTATAATAGTTCTCCTTTATCAGCGTGGCCACACCATCCCATATCTTCTCCTACTCTTCATCCTCCAGACCCTTCCCTATGTGCCTCCCATTGTCAAATGTAATTCATTTGAGGGTCCCAATTGCTTAAGATAATTGACCGATACAACATAGAGATCAGGTTCTTGCACAAGCTTCTGCATATGGATTCAAAGTAGGTACTATTGACGGAGGAGGCTCCCGGGCAGCCATCTAAAGGATTCAGTTGTTGGCGTGTTATTCTTTGAAATAGCTAAATGGTCTGATCTTCGCATCCTGGAGAAGGTCTCAGAACCTGGCCACTCCTTTCTCTTCGTACCATACTGTACAAATGATTTGATTCTAGATTCAAGTTATTTATTTATATTTATAAAATGTTTTACCAGGAAGTAATGCCAGCCTCAACTGGGGACAGAGGGTGCAGAGACCTTGTACAGGGGCCCAGGGCGGAGTGTTGACCTGGGTCCCAGGGTTGTTAAGCGGGAAAGAGGCGTGGGGGTAAAGAATGATGGTGGAGAGGTCGAGGAGCTGGTAGGCCCTCAATACTCTTGTAGGCTCAGCACCAGCTGCAGTAGAGGGCCCATTCTGTATAGATGCCAACATTCCCAAAAATGTCTAGGGACTGCTACCGTGGAGTCCGAGTGTGGTCCACTGTGTGGCGGACCGCCAGAGACAATTATAGCCGTGCAAGGCACTGTATTAAATAATAAATAGCAATAGTACCAACTGTACAAAAGAAAAAAAAATCATGATTTAAAATAAACGTAATAAAACATATACCTCTGGCTAATTTACCCTGTATCATTCTCTCTCTATCACCCTCTGCACCCCACTGTGAAAGGTTGAGTCCCAGCCTTTATTTAAAGAAGCAGCAGCATCAGACCCTGAGAAGAATGAAAGAGGCTTTTGCTGTTCTCTGAACCTTCTTTTAATTAGGGATTCCACATTCAGGTGTACAACAACCAGTTCTCCCAGCGTGATGTCTCCAGCCACAGAATAGCCAGCAATATCTGCATTAGAAAGTTTGCATCCTTTCACTGAAGTTCCACAGACATCCTCATATCATATAACAGCAATAAGGAGTGCAGCAGGCCCCTAGGGAAAGGGGCACCCTCCCTTTTATTACTGGTTAATTTGGACCAAACCAAATTTAGTAAACCACACAGGGAAGTTGTCTCACAAAACTTACACAATTAGCAAATATAATACACTTCACACAACATACAATTTTCTATAGCAAGCCCCCCAAAAAACAGTACATTTTACAAACATCCCATGCATGTCTTTACTCTGCAAAATAAATGACATTCAGTATCACTTATTTTATTTCCCCCCCCCCCCCATACCATGGTATAATCCACCCTGAATGGTATGCAGGAAGGAAACGCCCTTTTCCTTTTTAACAGAGACTGCCCATGGCTGTATAACATCAAACTGTGTTTAACTCCAACCAGACCTGTATTGTACTGACTGACCTCAGGACACCACATTAAAGGTTAGTAAAGTTTCAGGTAAAGGAAACAAAAAAAAGATCGCTGGGCCCAGCAGAAAAAGACAGAAACAGAAAGAAAGAAAGAAAGATAAAGTGGTGCACTTGATCCCAGAAAGCAAAACATGCCTTTAACTTCTACAAAAGTGCAAGCAGCCATGTCACACTCACTGCCTGTCACTCTTCCCAAGTACAAGTAACTTCTGATCGCTCATACCTCCTCACGCTACTGGAACCTGTCAGATTTTCCCACCCACCAATTACCTCCTCAAGCTAATTCCCGAAAGTCCCTCATGCAATACACATGCTTATTAACCACTTCCTCTCCCACCCACTGCTATTAACCCCTGCACAACCATACTACCTGTGAATCATGTTGGAGCGTAGAATTTGGGGCAGGGAGAAAACAACCAGATCTGTAGTATGGAGCCACGTCCTTGCCCTGCTTCCTCCTCCTATAGGAGGAGGCTGAAAAGGGATGTGCAACCTCACTGGCTGTCCCTGGGTGAGTGACAGCCTATCACAGAAGGGGAGGGATATGCAGACACTCCAGTGGCACGACATCTGGTATTGGCCAGGGAGGCCCCGGTTCGGGATATTTGCCCCGGCTCTCCCCCCCTGTCACCGGCCCTGATTGGGGACCAGATACTGGGACTGACTTATTGGGTCTGACTTGGTATTAGCAGTTCCTCTATTCTTATTGAGGCGTGGAAAAGAAGATAACAAGTTGTCCTTATCTGCTTTAAGTCAGGTGACCAGACATACCAGTTTTAGAGCACTTGTCCCCTGTGTTCCAAAAGGCGGAGTAAAGTGTCTTAATTTGCGCCAGTTTTGAAATTGCGAGTGGCAATTTTAAAACGGGTACAAAGGAGACGTTTTAGTCCCCAGCTGCAGCCCGGCTTTTTTTAACACCACCTCCGCCATTGGACCTTGAGCCCGCCCAGAAGTCGGGCCCAACTTTCGCATCCGCTAGTTGGACTGGGGGCCACCCCCAAAGGTAAAATTAATGCGTTTTCCTTGGTCGGGGAGGTGTGTGTTTTTTTTTTTTTGGGGGGGGGGGGGGGGGTGAGTTTATTGGTGTAATCTCTGTTCAAATATATTGCAATGAAATGAAATGGTCCGCTCATGAGAAAATTCAGAGTGAATTTACTAAACAGTTATGTGGGGTAGGGGGAGAAGTGTGTGGGGTGGGGGATTGAGTATGTGGGTCAGTGGGGTTGGGAGGGGGACAGATTGACTGTGGAGAGGGGAGGGAGAAGGCAGGGATGAGAGAGGGGGGGGGCATTGAGTGATCAAAAGAGGGGTGTAAGAGGGATGGGGGAGATGGAGGACTGACAGGGCGGTGTGAGAGAAGATGGAAGAGAGTAATAGAGAGAGGAGGGTGGAGTGAGTGAGAGATGACTAATAAATAATTGATGATTAATAAATCATTTCGTATTTTGTGCCTGTTTGTCACTTTAAAAATATGGTCACCTTAGCTTTAAGTAACAAACTAAAGATAGTTTTGACCAGGAAAAACAAAACACCTGACCAGATGTAGACCAAAATAATAACGAAGAGGAGTTACCGGGCTATTTGCAAATATTAAATGAATGCACCCTTTCTATGTCTGGTCATTTCTAACATTTTTCCTTGTGTATAATGAAACTTAGATATAGACAACAAGAAACATACTTGATTCTGTAAGATTTCCAGGTTCTTTAATGTTGTCCCATTCATTTTGATGTAGTCACATTTACTTGACAGCTGTGTGAAATTGCTGCAAACAGAAAAGCATATTAAGGAATACATACGTGTACGGTGCTATGTCCTATACGCTTCTTTATTGTTACATCAATAAAATAACTTTATCCACAAGGTATGAACTGGACAATGTAGCTAAATGCAAACATTGCAGACTATCAAAAGGTTGATTGCTATCCAGTTTTTACCACAAAATGCAACAGGTTATATATATATCATGTTACTTGAACATCACTTAGTGTCCTCATCAGAAAATTCAGAGTGAATTTACTAAACAGTTTCATGGATCATTGTGTGGGTTGGGTGGAGGGGAGAAGTGTGTGGGATGGGGGGAGGGGTTGAGAGTGTGGGGTGGGGTAGAGGATTGAGAGTGTGGGGTGGATTGAGAGTGTGGGGTGGCATTAAGTCAGTGGGGTGGAGGATTGAGTGGGTGGGGTGGAGGATTGAGAGATTGAGAGGGTGGGGTGGAATTGAGCGTGTGGGTTAGGGGGGATGGGAGAGGGACAGTACTGAGTAATTGAAATGCCTCCTTGCATAAATAAAATCACATCTGTGAAGCTAATCACCATGCAAACCTCTTTCCAATGCAGCAGCAAATGTTTAGCTCTGCATTAGAAAACCTAAAATGCAGATAAAATAACATTATGTGAGCAGATTTCCAAAATAAATAGTGGCATCTCCAACCATCTGCAGTCTGAATGTTAAGACTACTAGCAGTGCTTGGAGTTGCATGCACACCAACAAAATGATACTTTAGATAGCATTTTTGTTGCTAAAAAATAAAAAAGTCTAAAATATTGATTTGATTGTTTTCTATATCCAAAACCAATGTATTTTTACTTACAATATGGTCACCTAGGTTGCCTTGCTTTTGTGAGCCAATAGAAAGCTGCAGCATCAGATCATGATGTCACTTTGTTGGGTTAATACAGTGGCCTTACTATTTATTTCCCCAAAGAGGCACACAAAAATTTAAATATTTAGAAAATTGAGCGTTCCCCTCCCAGGAACTCTTCAATTTGAAATATGAAACACACCAAAAAAATGGAGAGATTGCGGTTTAAATTTTTTATTTGAAATGTGTTCCGTCCTCACTGGATCATTACTACTTTACAGAAGTTTCATGTACAATTTAAAACAAGTACTTTTCTCGTGTTCCCCTTTTCCATGCTGTTTTTAATTCTTTGGATAAAGGAAGTGTAGACTCTCTCTGCAATTTACTCAGTAATTACCATATTATCTACCCAACAGAATTCCCCCCAAAAATGGCTACTTGAAATTCTTTTTTTTGGCATATACCAAAAGCCTACTTATCTACAATAAACAAATATATTGGCTCTGTGAGGATAATGTACAACAATGCGGAGGACTAATACAGATCTGTTGTGAGAAAACGTACGGATTCCTGTCGGTCTGTTCTAATAAATAGATAATATAATTTGAGCTCTCAGATAGCTTTTTCAGATAATCAGAAATAAACCAGCAAAATTCCTATAAAACTTCGCCAGCCGGGAAAAATGCGCCGGATTTTATTTTGCGAAAAATTCACCAAAATCGCAAAGTCATCACTCTGAAAGTTTTATTTTTGATGGATGAACAAAAGTAAGGTAGAAGTGATACCTTTAATAGCTAACATATGGTTAAAAAGAGTGCAAGCATTCAGGACCACAATTGTCTCCTTAGGTAAAAACCTGCCTGAAGAGACCTTTGCGGTCCTTGAAAGCTTGCACTTTTTTCAATCACGTGTTAGCTATTAAAATGGTGTCACTTCTACCATACTTATGTTCGTCTGTTCTATGGGTTAACACTGTATTATCCCCCATCTGCTTTTGATGGTGAAAGTCAAGTCTACAATGGTGTTTGTGACCATACTTACCTAGGACTGCGAAGTATCTTTTCCAAATTGAATTCTTGAAGGTATTTGATGACAGCAGCCAAAGAACAAATCACAGTCTTCTCTAAATTCAGGATTTGAGACAGTCTTTGTGAACCTGAAGAGAGACATTCATTAACAAATGTAATTATTTGACAAGCATAACTTCTAACATCTGAATGTGTTCAACTGTCTGCTGCAAATAAACTAATGTACAGTGTACCAATCCGTACGATTATTTTAAACGTAGCTCCAGTTGACAGGGTCACACGGCAACTAATTAAATTTGGCAAAAACAAATACAACATCTCTGCACTACATGGGGTCGCAGGGGTAGACCTCCATTTGACTGTTGGTAAAAGATAGGATGAATTTAAAGCTGCAGTTCAGGCAATATCCTGCATGTGTGTTTTTTTAATAAATCAGTTCTGTAGTAAGAAAAAATACTTTTAGCATTTTCTGTTTTAAAAAAAAAAAACAATTTTGAAAGACCAATTTTCTTGTATTCTATTTTTAAAAGCATGCTTGTTGCTACTGTATAGCAACCATTTACATTCCCCATATTTAAAGAGGTCGCCAAACTTTGCCGATCAATACACGGAGAACGAATTGACTGGCAGCTATGCAGTTCTTTAGGTAAGTAGAGATCGCCCACATGAAACTATTGAAGTAAAAAAATAAAACTAAAAAAAAACAAAAAAAAGACTGAACTGCAGCTTTAAAGCATCTGTTCGTGTGAATTTGTTTTTACTCATTCATGTGGATTCACATCCTTATTCTTGGAAAATAAATTAATCTCATCTGCAAAGCCTTAACCATCACATGGATTGCTTTCATTCATCCATAGCAAGTCTCGTAAGAGAGAAAACATCCCAGATACCCAAAGTAGAGCCAAAAACTATTTCTTTCTTCACAGAACAACTCTAGGAAAGGTGCATGTTTCATCAAGTGTGGCCAGACACGGAACGCACCACCTTATTTCTTGAAGTGGCCTTAGTCCACTCAGCTGGGTGACCTCTGCCGGCCTCTGGCTTCCGATTCTTGGACAGACTATACCTTTCACCGGCTAATCGGTCAGACAGTCGCCTGCATGTTTGGCTGGATGGACATAATGGATGGATTGTAGACACTTAACCACTAACTTCCATAATGAGCAAGAGAAAACAACTGTCACTTCTCAATTACTTCACTAAATAATTACTCTACAAAACTCTACTTGTCAAGAAGGTACAGCAATAACAGAGTGAAAACCATTAGAACAAAATTGCATCTTTCCACCGATATATAGTGAAAAGGAAAAAAGTAGCGCTAACCACTAACTACCTACTAAGTGAACACAAATGATTGTAAATAAAGTGTAAACAAAAAATGGTGCCTAAGATTGTGTTAAATACAAAATGATGGATGTTAATAACAGCCCTGAAACATATATGGTGACAGATATGAAATTGTCCCGTATGAAAGTCAGTATTAAAAGTAATACTCAAGTCCAGCTGCCAGAATCCATAGAGGGAGTTCCACATCCCTCCAAAAACGAATTGAAGGAAGATGTCCTCTGGCGCGTAGACTCAGGCATAATATGTAATGGAAGATTACAAATAGCAGTGTTACTGAGCAAAAAATATATACCGATTAGGTTTAATTATTGTGGAAAGAAGGCACTTCCAGTACATATGTGCCTTCTATATAGAGGCTTGTTTCTTATTGGATCAGAAGATAAAGGTAAGCTTCTATTGAGTCTACGTGCCAGAGGACATCTTCCTTTCTTTCTCCAATATATATGTAACGCACTTTCCCCACCCCCTGAGAGATGTGTGGCTACGGTGTGTGTATATGGTGCAATACCTGTGGTGCACAGACGATTCATCCCTTCAGGGTCACAATATGCGGTGGGGATGGCTTTGGAGTGGCACCTTAAGGAGTCCGCACCCTTAACTAAGAAGGCCACTCTATCTTCTATGATCGCCGCGGTATGGGTACATGGCTCATCCCTGGTCCAGGGATCTCCTCCCAGAAGTCATCATCGGGAGTGGTGCTAAGGCCTGGTCTTCGGGATAGGGCATCCGCTCCAATATTCAGTGGCCCCGGTTTATATTTCAGGGTAAATTTGTAGTTTGATAAGGCTGCCAACCATTGATGGCCGGTAGCATCCAACTTGGCGGTGGTCAATATGTAAGTGAGCGGATTGTTATACGTCCTAACTTCAAAAGTGACGCCATAGAGGTAATCATGGCGTTTATCCACGATTGCCCATTTGAGAGCAAAGAAATTCTGCTTGTGTACCGGATAGTTCTGCTCTCTGGGAGTCAGACTACGGCTGACGTAGGCTACTGGTCGTAGTCCCTCCGGGTATTTCTGGTGCAGGACAGCACCCAAGCTGTTGAGACTTGCGTCTACATGGAGAATGTAGGGCTGTTCTGGGTCGGCATAAGCGAGAACAGGTGCTTCTGTTAGACTTTTCTTCAGACCCAGGAAGGCCTGCTCACATTCTGCCGTCCATTTGTCATCCAAAGGCTGTCTGGCAGAGGTGGCCTTTCGCCCTGTGTCCTCATGGTATATATTAAGGAGATTGTTGAGAGGCTTGGCCATGCTTGAATACCCCTCAACAAAGCGTCGATAATAGCCACAGAAGCCAAGGAAAGAACGCAGCTCCATGACATTCTCAGGTCGGGCCAATTCACCACTGCTTCCACTTTAGCTGGATCAGTGGCGATCCCTTGAAAAATGGGGGATTAGGGGAAGAAGGGAAAGTGACTCTCGCATCAGCTTAATGTACAATATTAAGAATAGTAACAAAGGTGCAAAAGGGGATAAGGAGTAGTTATAAAGTGAGAGACAAGAACACCCTCTTGAAAGCACTCATTGTAGTGTATGATGTGATGAATGAATTAATAAGCAATACTTTATTAACAATGAATTAAAATAAATGGATATAAAACTAAACTAAATAATATGGCGATAAATTACTCACATGGGTGACCAAACATATAAAACAATCCAAAGTGCTCTATACATAAACTGAAACAGAGGGGAAATCCATAACAAGCAATTACTTAATAGTAATGAAATAGCTCACAATTGATATAGGAGGACCCCTAGGTCCAGCACTAGAAAATGATAAAAAAAACCTGTACATTCTAAACAGGTAGCATGAGACTGACCATTTAGATATTCGTAAATAAATGACATGTGGATGTTCCTACAGAAACCACAGATAACATAGAATAGTCCAAAACTAATGTGTCAAATAACACAGTCAATATTACCAAGGTGCACAGCTAGTATAAAGGCACCTAGAATACTGAGTCCAGGATCACAGCAAATAACTAAATAGTTGCCTAGTTGTTAAATAAACATTAATATGATAGATCCTAATACATAAAGTGCATAAGAGCCCACAAAGTGTGTTGAAATGGCTCTGAGGCATGGATCTAGTACGTATCAAGTTATCGCCTCCTAAATTAAATGCACTTTAAGCAACAGTAGGTAGTTCGTAGCAAATCTGTAGTGAGGAACAATCAAATCGTAAATCAATAGATAGGGTGGAACCGCAAGTGTAACACACACACTTAATTCAGCAGCCAGCTACTGTGTAGATTAAATGTAGCAACAAGAAAGGTACTCCGACCATGCTACAACAGTATCAAAATCAAAAGGCTACTGTGTTAATTGCGCCATCGTCATGGCGTAATAAACATATACAGTTAATATAACTTCAAACAAAGTTATATTAAGCCCATAATGGCGGTTAGCAAAGTGTGTGGAGATCAAACCTGCAAAATAGCAACTTGCGGATAAACCGGCACTCAACAGTGCCTCTCACCCTCATCCCTGCATGAATGCGTCATGACGTCAGCCTGGTCCCGCCTCCCACCTGACGTACGTTTCACGGAGGCGCTTTGCCGAAGGTGGGCGATCCCATCAGCAGACACAATGTGTCCCACGTAGGTCACCGATGTGTGGCAGAACCGGCACTTGTCGAGTGACAGTTTCAGGCCTTCTCGTCCCAGACGGTCCAGCACTTTTAGCAGCCATTCATGTTCCTCTAAGGTCTTACCAAAGACGATAATATCTTCCAGGTAGAGATGAAGGCAGTCTTCTCCTGGTCTTCTGCACTCATCGGTACCTGGTAGTACCCGGATCGCAAGTCCAAGACACTGAACCATTGACTCCCCCGTCAGGGCGTTGAGAATCTCTTCGATGTGGGGAAGTGTACTGATTGGGTACCGTGAGAGATTGTTCAGTGTCCGGTAGTCAACACACAATCATCACCGACCCATTCTTCTTCCTCACCACCACGATGGGCGAGGCATAGGGACGCCGGGATTTGGTCACAATCCCCGCTGTTTCCATCTCTTGTAAGACGTCCCTTACATCGTCCACATCCTGAGAGGCGATGCGACGAGAATGCTCTCGGAAGGGGGTGGTGTCACTGAGACGGATGGCGAGTTGGGCGTTTCGGCTGCAGCCCACATCCATCTCACTTGTGGAGAATATGGCCTGATGTTCTTCTAACTTGGCCGTGAGTCGGTTTTTCCATTCAGCCGAAAGATCTGAATCTCCGAAGTTGAACGTCAGTCCAGCTGGTGGCTCTGGCACCGCGGCGGTATTCACTTGGGGCATATCTTCCACAGGAGTAACAGGGTATATTCACCCCAATTTTCGGCCTTGGTCGAAGGCCATGGGGTAGGGCGAGATATTTTGGATCAATACTTTTATTTTTCCAGGAATCTTGGAGATCCATTCCAGCACTTCAGGTATCAAGTTGTAGCCTCGCTGGGTATCCTCCTCGGGAGTACTCTCCAGGGAGAAGAGGTGGTCAGCTTCATCCCGGTCGGGGTAGCAGCACAATGCTACCATACGCTTCACTCCCTGGTGGAATTTTTGTTAACCCAGGTTGTAAGTTGAAGAGGTCTCCATACCCGTCTTGGGCACATATCTTGCTACTCTCTTCCAGCAGAAGGGGATGGATTGTTAAAGGATCCAGGGGTACCTCGCCAGCTTCTCGCAGGTAGGCCTGAATCATGGTCCGCACTACGTTGGGGTTGGTTCCTAGTATTACGGGGGGGTTGGGGTGCTCGTGAGGCTCAGGGCATATCAGTACACAATCAGAGGGAGTAATTGGCTGCTATTTAAAGCCCTGGAACAAATGCAGCCAATTACAAAGTCCAGGAAGAGGTTTGCCAGGATCAAAGATGGCTGTAACAAGTAGCTGACTTCCTATTAGGCCTGGGCCTAGAGCAGCAACATTTTGTGGCGGCAGAATTTGGGGGCGGAATACGCATGCGCAATCGGTGCTTGCCTGCAGCATGTGGGTAACCGGCACTTGCTGGCCGCGCATGCGCCATGTGCGGCCTGCAAGTGCCACTTAGTTAGCCATATCCTATATCCTTGATTAGTTAGCCAGATCCAATATTTTCAAGCAGTAGTTATAAAGCATAGACATTAACTTATCAGAACGTTTTAAGATGAGATATAATGATTATGCTTTTAATCAGTGAATGCAACTTTCCTTATATGAAGCATGGTAGAAAGCTCTGTACAGCTGTAGGCCTACAGCCCAGAGGATTCGGTCCCATGGAGCAGCAGTAGATGTGTAATCAGTTTTTATATATTTTTTATCACTGGGTTATCTGCACATTATATTGCACTACTTATCAATATTGCGCCATGAACACCAGTATGTTTACTAGTTCCGCTGAATAAATGCTTCAACATCGACAAGACAAAAATTGCTACTAGAAACATTTCTTCATTAACGGTTTAACATGCTGATAAAATATGAATATACATTGTCCCAGAGTAACAATGATTCAGCCACAGGGACATCTTTATCATGCAATACCTGCCCAATAATGTATGCAAGATACATGGCAATTGCAATTTGTGTAAACTTTACAAACATTGAGGGGCTCTGAGTGAGTTAAAATGAAGTAAGCCTTAATCTACAGATCAAAAGGTATATATCTGGATTTTAGAATAAATGAGAATATCAATTTAGCTTAAAAAATGCTGGAAATGTACTTAAGTAAATTGCCAGAAGTGCAAAAACATTGGTATTTTGATTTATTTACTCTAAGAAAACAAATGCCCGCATGGATCTGCTCAGGTGCCAGCCAAAAAATTCAGGGCATGGAAATTCTGCTACTTTATAGACATAACCCAAATACTGTAGTGCTAAAGAAAACAGATCTTGTTTTTCTTTTGACTATAACTTCCAAAAAAATCAACATTCATGTTGTGTTGGCAAATATGTATTCAAAGATACAAAGACATTTACAGAACAAAAGACTTCAGAAAGATTCAGTATCTTGTTGAACTTTAAGAAATATTTCATGGAGAGAACTGTTCGAAATGTATACAGTGTGCTATTACAATACAAATAATAATTTCAGATTTTATGCATGTTTTTCTAATGTTCTGTGGAATAGTCTATATAAAAAATGCATATAATTAGCCACCTTATTGTTATGTTATGACCAGTATGAACTTTTATCTGCATGGGGCCAACATATTCCACAGCGCAGTACAATGTGGGAGGACAATATATGTTAAGACAAACAGAGATAATAGGAAGGAGGTCCGTGCCCCAAGGGGTGTATGATCTAGAACAGCGTTTCCAAAACGGTGGGTCGCGACCCGGCACCGGGCCACGGCACCAAAATTGCCGGGTCGCAGCGAGGCTGGCCGCGCGGTGTCTCCCGTCCCCCCTGCTCAATTTTAAAAAAATGCCGGCGATTTCCCCCTGCGGTCCCGCGCGCTTGCGCAGGGCAAGCAGGGTCTGCTCCCTTCCTCCCCCCCCGCTCCCAACGTGGGACGGAGGAGGAAGTACCAGCTCCTCTGCGTCCCGCACGTTACGTGGGACGGAGGGGGAAGTTCAAGCTCCTACTGCGGCCCGCTTCCCCCCGCGGCCAGCTTCCCCCCGCAGCCAGCTTCCCGAGCTCACCTCCTGTGGCACCCCCTCCCGAGCCCACCTCCCGTCCCCCCAAGCCCACCTCCCGTCCCGGGCAGCAGGGGATATCGGGGGCAGCAGGGGAAAGCGTCCGGCGGCAAGGTAAGTCACCCCACCCAGTCACTGCCTCCCACCCAAGTGCCCCTGGTCCCCCTCCCACCCACCCAAGTGCCCCTGGTCCCCCTCCCACCCACCCAAGTGCCCCTGGTCCCCCTCCCACCCACCCAAGTGCCCCTGGTCCCCCACCCACCCAAGTGCCCCTGGTCCCCCTCCCACCCACCCAAGTGCCCCTGGTCCCCCTCCCACCCACCCAAGTGCCCCTGGTCCCCCTCCCACCCACCCAAGTGCCCCTGGTCCCCCTCCCACCCACCCAAGTGCCCCTGGTCCCCCTCCCACCCACCCAAGTGCCCCTGGTCCCCCTCCCACCCACCCAAGTGCCCCATGTCCCCCTCCCACCCACCCAAGTGCCCCATGTCCAAGTGCCCCATGTCCCCCTCCCACCCACCCAAGTGCCCCTGGTCCCCCTCCCTCCCACCCAAGTGCCCCTGGTCCCCCTCCCTCCCACCCAAGTGCCCCTGGTCCCCCTCCCACCCACCCAAGTGCCCCTGGTCCCCCTCCCACCCACCCAAGTGCCCCTGGCCCCCTCCCTCCCACCCAAGTGCCCCTGGCCCCCTCCCTCCCTCCCACCCAAGTGCCCCTGGCCCCCTCCCTCCCTCCCACCCAAGTGCCCCTGGCCCCCTCTCCAGTCACTCACATCCGTCGTTGCCTGTAATTCACTGTTTGTGTCTGTGTGGGTATAGGGGAGAGCGAGTGTGTGTGGGTATAGGGGAGAGCGAGTGTGTGTGTGTGTGTATCTGTGTGGCTGCGTGTGTATCTGTGTGGCTGCGTGTGTGTGTGTCAGTGGCTGCGTGTGTGTGTGTCAGTGGCTGCGTGTGTGTGTGTCAGTGGCTGCGTGTTTGTGTCAGTGGCTGCGTGTGTGTGTCAGTGGCTGCGTGTGTGTGTATCAGAGGCTGTGTGTATGTATCAGTGTGTGTGTCAGTGGCTGCGTGTGTGTATCAGTGGCTGTGTGTGTGTGTATCAGTGGCTGTGTGTGTGTCTGTGCAGGCCCTATAGGCCAGTATAGGCGATAAAATTTTTAGTGGGTCACGAAGGAGAAGTTCAAAAAATAACCGGGTCACGGAAAAAAAAGTTTGGGAAACCCTGATCTAGAAGGATGGAAGTGAAGACCCAAGGAATAATGTGTGCGAGTTTCTTAGCGATGGTTTGGCTATCAATATTAGGACATGGGTATGGGCTTCCAGGATGAAAGTAAAAGAAAGAAGTCAGTAGAATTTTGGAAAGGTCTCCTGGAAAAATCGTGTTTTTAGGCAACTTTTAAATGTATGTATGGTAGGGGAGAGTCTGATTGTGCGTGATATAGAATTCCAGAGTTGGGATGCAACATGGGGAAAAAAGTCTTGGGGGCGGGAGTGAGAGGACGTAATATGGGAGGTAAAGATACGTACAGACGAGACCACGAGTATTCTAAAGCTTGCCTTAAACTAGCCCAGTTACATTCTGGGTATGTGCTGGGTGTAACCTGGCTAGTTTAGGGCAAGTTTAAGGCATGTCTGCATTGACTAATGACCCATAGGATTAACACAGCAGGGGTCCCTGGCAGTCCCATTCAGTTTGAATGGGACTGCCAGGGACCCCCGCTGTTAATCTGATGGGCCATTAATCAATGCAAAAATGCTGGGTCTAGTTTAAGGCAAGTTTAAGGCATGCATCCAGCATTTACCTCTGTCTTTTTGGCGATTGCCACTGGTTTGTGTTAGAATAACCGTGGGCACTACAGTAGATGAAGTGCAGAGCGTAGACGGTGCGTGTGTGAGAGAAATTAGGTTAGTGATATAGAGAGGAGAGGTGTTATGTATAGCTTTGTAGGTGAACACTTGTCTTGAATTGAGTAGCCAATGTAGTGATTTGTATAATGTTTCAGCAGAAGACTATGCACATTTGTTACATATGGCTGTGCAATTAATTTGCTTGTGTAGCAACTGGAGAAATGCTATACTGGATATTAGTGCGTTAATACCTTTTTTGCCTTAGTGTTAAGGAGTTTGTGTACTGTATTGTTAGAGGATTGCAATTACTATACAAGTCTTTAATGCACAATAGCTGTTAACATTAGCTTTGTTTATCGGGAATATATGCAGCAGGGGCAAAACATAAATGTATGACATTATGTATCCAAATTAAATACCCTACTATGCATCACGCCTCCTCTGCATCCGTGGTGTATGTGTGTGTGTGGTGTGTGTGTGTGTGTATATATATATATATATATATATATATACACACACACACACACACACACACACACACACACACACACACACACACTGTCTGTCTCTGTACATTCTCCCTACCTACCAATTAGATTGTAAGCTCCTCGGGCAGGGACACCTCTTCCTTAATGTTATGTCTAAAGCTCTTATTCCCAAGATCTGTTATTTATTCGATTACCACATGTATTACTACTGTGAAGCGCTATGTACATTAATGGCGCTATATAAATAAAGACATACAATACAATATATATATTACACACACGCATACATACGTACACTCACATACACACACAAAACACGGATGCGGAGGAGGCGTGATGCATAGTAGGGTATTTAATTTGGATGAAAACACACAAAATGCTTATCGCTCTCCAAAGATACCGTTATTAACATAAAAATCTCATGGTGCATAGGGTAGAGAATATATGAACATAGAGATCCAGTCAGGGTAAAGATCCTGGTTGGACAAGAAACCCACAATTGCACTCTATGAGGACAAACAATAGGTGGGACGGAAATATAGTCCCAGGCTTGTAGCCTAATGTGCCAAACGACGCAAAACAAAAAAGCATTATTAAGACATACTAGGGGGCAAATGTCATATTTAATTTGCGTGGGGAGCGCCGGGCCATTAGAACAGCTATAGCCGATAGGAGGAGAGCAGGGCTGGCTGCTTAACCACTGCAGCTTGTGGGCAGCAGTTGGCGCTGCAGAGCACTCCATAGCTGCTCCTCTCCAGATCGCCCGGTGACCCTCCTCTGCGATGCCGTGCACTAGAGCTGACAGCTGCAGAGACAGCCTTATGAAGTGAGGAGAGAGCGGCTGACAGCTGCAAAGAGAAGAGAGATCGGCTATCGCGCGGCAAAATGTTAACGCGATCCCGGTTATAACACAGTCTAATTCTGTGGCCCCGAAGGACCGCGTTATAATGGGGTTCAGCTGTATATATTATGGAGGGAGTGCAGGTTAACTCCCTCACTTTGCAGACAGGCAGACCACACCCTAAATGTATGCTGTGCTAGGATGTGGAAAATTAACTCCAGAGCAGGGCTTTAAAAGGCAGTGCTACCTGTTCCAGAACTTGCAGAGACAGGTCATGAGGCTGTGGGGACTGTCCAGAAGGGTGTACCTGGGAGCTGCAGGACACTAAAGCTGTTAACAAGGTTATCCATTAGGAAGTTATGCAGCCCAGGTGGTGTGTCTGGCACAGGAGATGGACTTTCTTCAGGAACCTAAAGTAAGTATAATTTAGTCTGCTTTTGTTGCACTGCCTGTGATACAGCTATCCCTGAGTTTTGTTTAACCGGTAAGCAGGGTATCTGTCCGGGATAGTTAGGGGCAAGATAGGTACTGTGTAGTTAGTGCTCAGAGAGGAGCTAGGCATTTTGTTTGATTCTTGCCTTGCTTTATGTGTTTGAGAATAAACCTGTTAACAGATTCTTATGCTTCCTGCCTTTAATGTGAGAGCACAGAACCTGAAACGTGTGTATGTGTATATATATATATATATGTAGATAGATAGATGGAGATCTAGATAGATATAGACAAACACACACACAGGGCTCGACAAATGCACTCGCCCACTTGCCTGGGGCGAGTGCATTTTAGCTGCAGTCAAGCTGTGGGGAGGCAGGGAGCGGCGGGCCAATCACATTAGAACAGCTATAGCCGGTAGGAGGAGAGCAGGGCTGGCAGGCTGGCTGCTTAACCACTGCAGCTTGTGGGCAGCAGCTGGGGCTGCAGAGCACTTCATAGCTGCTCCTCTCCAGATCTCCCGGTTCTGTGTGTGTGTGTGTTGCTGTGCGTGTTTGTGTGCGTGTCCCTTAAATATAATTGGTGAATGAAGTCCAAAATCAATAGGACTCTGGCACTGCTGCATCCTTCTTATTACATTTGGTAAAATCCTCGAGCTGGAAAATTAACACTTTTCAAAACACACAAATATATGTTCTATGGTGGGTGCTGAGACTGTCAAAGATGCCACATTACCAATAAAATCTAGAGAGGGGAAAAAATTGATCCAGGGAACTTAATACCATTTTAGTAAAAAAACAAAATAAAGAATACTGTAATTAGAGTGAAGCTTGTACCTCCCATCTCCTGAGGAACGTACAATTAGGAAGTTGCTAATAAACAACTGTATTATGTGAATTACAAAACATATATTGCACTTGGTTGGCAATTTGGATGTATTGCACTGCAGTGGTGACTGATCATGCAATGAGTGTGTAAATTACGGACCCTCCATAAAATAAAAAAAAGTGCAATTACTTACTGTAGGAATACATTTATAATTATGTCATCTTAACATATGGTTTAGTGTGTGATGTACAGTACGTTTCAATAATCATGTTTCCAAAGCCTTCAATCTGAAAACATTTACTTACAGTGCAAATATTCAGTTAGATGTGTTAGATTGTCAGTTTATATTACAAGCCAACAGGGAGATCTGCCAAAAGCTAAAATAAGTAATGCAACACGGATACATTACCCATATTGCATTATAGAATTGAAAGTGAAGTTTCCCACAAATCCTGGGTCTGTTTTACTTATATACAATTAATAATTGTTAATTAACCTGTGCCTAAAAAAATGGTAGCCGAGGTACACAAAATGACTAGCTCAATGTCCCCAAGTAGAATGTCTAACACATACAGTATCTTAGAAGCTCAAGCCTTAAATTTGCAATGAATTAATCTAGAACTATTTCAGCATTTATTGTTCCCTTGTCTGCTTTTATGTTGAGAAAGGTCAGTTTCCAGAACTATACTGAATGCCTGTTACCCTGTGCAATGTCAAATTCCAATCAGCAACAGACCTGGATTAGAAACCCTTCCCCCCCTCTCCCAATGCTTTCACATCACATACACACACAGCATAAAATGTCAATCGTATCTCCAGAGATTTCACAAAGTTACGGTACAAAACATTTGGTCGCGGCCGTTTTGCTGCAACCAAGTCATCACCGCCCTTCACCTGACCACATGGACATTTTGCTGCCGGCTGTTTCACTGCCAAGGTTAGCCCCTAACCTTACCATTTACCCTAAAAAAAACAACCTAACCTTAACCCCTATCCTAAAAAACCTTAACCTCTTACCCCAAAACCCTTACCCTAAGCTCTTAACATAACCCTCTACCCTAAAAATGTGACCCCTTACCCCAATTCCCATTTTTACCTAACCTAAAAACCTGACCCTTTACCCAGTTCCTTAACCTACCCCCTTACCCTAATTTCCTAACCTAAAAACCTAACCCCTTACCCCAATTACCTAACTTAAAAACCTAACCTTTTATCCCAATTACCTAACCCTTTACCCTAATTCCCTAACCTAAAAACCTAACCCCTTACACTAATTTCCTAACCTAAAAAACTAACGCCTTACACCAATTACCTAACCTAAAAACCTAACCCCTTAGCCCAATTCTCTAACCTAAAAATCTAACCTCTTACCCTAAAACCCCTATTCTTAACCCCCTACCCTAACCGCTAAAAGTCCTTAAGTTAACTTACCTTATTGGTGAAACGGTCGGTGGCTGAGTGTCCAGCAGTGGAGCGGCTCCGGTGAAGTGTCCCTCAGCGGCCAAACACAGCGACCAAATGTCCCATTCCAAAAGGTTACACATTAGTTTCACTAAAATTAATGTTAATTTACAGTAGTTTTTTTTAAATGATGTGATATGAGAGTTCACTGAAATGTGTTCCGTACCTCCTGAGTCAGGTGTTTCGTTTCCATAAAACTCACTGATGAGCTGAAAGGCCTGGTTGTACTCAAAATTAAGGTAATCCATCCTCTCTGTCCGGATTCTGTCATCATCTCGTACACTACCAGATTGAAAAAAAGAATAAGTATTTATTGAATAATTGCACATCTATGCTGTATTACTTTTTTGCAATGGGCAACTTTAAATGTACAATCACTGTTGCAGATGGTATGCGTTCCAGCCTACAGAAAGTTCATTCTTCCTAGAGAAGCTAGTTCAGCTGCAGCTAATCAAGCTGTACTCCTGAATCAACACGAGTTTTAAAAGTCAGGATATGACTACACACAGACTGCTTTCCCCAGAGAAAGGGGGGGGAGAAAGATCTCCCAGCTAAGAAAGCTGGAACAGTGCCCTAGACCCGCTGAACAGTGGTCACGGAGTCTGCTGGGACTGACTGGGTATTAATCCCAGGAAGAGGAAGAAAGGACGCGAGACCGCTCGGAAGCAGGGATGTACTATCCATAACCTTGGAACTATAGAGGAAGAATTCTCTGAACTCTCGCAGGGTCCTGAGGGAATTACCTGGAGCCCCAACAATTATAGATAAGAGACTTTCTTATTGAACTTTGTATATGATAGAGCATGTTTTGGGGCTTGCAACCAGCTTAGCTGGCGGCTCGGTTAGAAAGGGCCGGAGTGGTATAGTTAGTCTCCTAAGAGAAATAGGCATTTATTTTATGATTTCTTTTGACTTAAAGGGACGGTGGACCTGTTAGTGTATAATTTAACCCTGTAAATAAACAATGTGTAGAAAAAAGCAATGTTTCCTGCCTTAAACTGGGACTAAAAGATACTGCAATGTGATGTGGGCATCACAATTGGTGGAGTTTAATGTGGGCAGTCCAAAAGGCACTGAGTAGTAGAAACTGTGGGTTTGAAAATAAATGCGGGGATTTAAAATGGTCACAGAACCGAATAACAGATTCTGCAAGCAAAGTCTGTTCCACTGTATATGTCCAGTTGTGCTTACAGCATACACTGAGAAAGAAATGAAGATTTGAGTAAATAGCACCTCCAGAGGTCAATGTGAAGAATACCAGGGATGAGAAAGAATGTGTGCCCAGTACTGCTAATGTATCTGAATCTACCTCACAAAGGAAAAAGAAGAAAAAAAAAAAGGCTGGTAAGTTGCTTACACAGGCAACTTGCTCTCGAAGTGTCTCCCTTGGTCGGAGTGCATCCGATTAGGTAACCCGTAATGGGAAAAAGTACTTCTCCCACAGTACTTTGGTTACTGTGAGAAATTTCTGGTCCTTGGTGAGGAACGCTTAAGCGTTTCGGGTGTAATGGTCTGTTATTACGAGAACGTTCCCGATACCCTTTGAGTCTGCCTCAATGCAAAGGAAATCCATGCAGACTAGGTCCATGGGACCAGAGCTCTTTAGGTGGCCCATTGGGGCTGCGCATGTAGGCAGTCTTTCGCTGTATGCACCGCAGACACCTCCGGCAATGTTGGTCCACAGATTCCCGCATCTTGGGCCAGAAGAACCGATCTCTTATAAGTCGGAAAGTTTTATCCACTCCCAGATGTCCGTGATCGTTCAGGGACTGTAGGACATGGTACTGCAACCGTCTGGGCAAGACTAGTTATCCCCTATCACAACCACCCCGATAGGAGACAACTCTGTAGAGGAGGCCATGGTCTGTGAAACTTGTCCCATTCCCTCATGGTAACAGCGACCGTGTCAGAGGGAGCACGCTTCACTAAGGAGGGGTTGTTTTCTTCGATGGCCCATCATTTGGCTTTAGCCACCAGCTCTCGCATCTTGTGCATCACTAGCTCTTTTCAGCTCATTATGGAAACTTGAGTTATGGACATGCCTTCTGGGTGGCAATATGCTGCAGGAAGTGCCTTCGACAGACATCCCAATGAATCCACCACTCGGAGTTTGGAGAAAGTGACTTTGTCCTCCACTATCGCCACTGTAGAGCACATTGCTTGAATCCCAAGGCCAGGAATCTCTTCCCACTCACCATTGTCCAATGTTAAACTCAGTCTAGGCCTTCTGGACAGAGCATCAGCTCCGACATTCAAGGGCCCTGGCTTGTACTTCAGGGTAAACTGATAGTTAGACAGGGCAGCCAACTACCTGTGGCCAGTGGCATCCAACTTGGTGGAGGTCAGGATGTATGTCAAAGGATTATTGTTGGTTTGCACCTCGAAGGAGACCCCCTAAAGATAATCATGTAGCTTATCCACAATAGCCCACTTGAGTGCTAGAAATTCCAGTTTATGGACTGGGTAGTTCCGCTCGCTGTCAGACGGCCTGCAGGGTATTTCTGGTGTAATACAGCTCCAAGCCCGTTGAAGCTGGCGTCCACGTGCAGGACGTATGGTTGCTCCGGGTCTGCATAGGCCAAGACAGGAGCTTCAGTGAGGCTCTTAAGCTCTGTGAAGGCGTTCTCACAGGTGGAAGTCCATTTGTCCCGAACGGTGTTCACGGGGCCGCAGATTTGTACTTCTGATCCTCCGGGTACGTTGTTGAGGACTTTGGCCTTGCTGGAGTACCCCTCCTCAAATCTTCGGTAGTATCCGCAAAACCCCAGGAAGGATCGGAACTCCATCACATTCTCTGGTCTGGGCCAGTTCAATAATGCTTCGACCTTAGCAGGGTCGGTAGCCACCCCTTCTAAGGACAAGATGTTGCCCACATAGGTAACTGAAGTGCGGCAGAAGTGAAATTTGTCTAAGGAGAACTTCATGCCTTTTCCCAGTCTATCCAGAACCTTCAGAAGGCATTCTTCGTGCTCTCCTAACGTTCGTCCGAACACGATGATATCGTCCAGATAGACCATACATTCCCGGGGATTCTTATCACCGATGGTCCTTTCCATTAGTCCCTGGAAAGTTGTAGGTGCACCAAAGATGCCTTGGGGCATCCGGGTCTACTGGTAAAACCCGAGGGGGCAGACAAACGAGATCTTCGTGGGCCGGGTAGTTAGGTACAGCGGCCATGTGTCTCACTCTCCCTGGTGGAATCTCTGTCAACCCCTTCTCAAGGTTGAAGAATTGTCCAAACCCTTCTTGGGCAGAGATTCTGTAGCAGTCCACTTTGAATACTGGGTGAATTCACAGAGGTGATAGGCCCGGATCAGGGCTCGCACCACAACCGCGTTTGTCCCCAATATGATGGGAGAATTTGGATGTTCCCGGGGCTCGGGACATACCAAGGCTTCTACTTCCATGGGGTGGGCTTTGTTGGTGTTAAGCTGCGGTATATCCAACCGTACTTCAACCACGCTATAAATAGGGGAGTCTTCGCTACTGAGGCCCCACAGCTTCAT
This sequence comes from Ascaphus truei, assembly GCF_040206685.1. Taxonomy (NCBI): domain Eukaryota; kingdom Metazoa; phylum Chordata; class Amphibia; order Anura; family Ascaphidae; genus Ascaphus; species Ascaphus truei. The sequence continues at coordinate 95,124,713 of NC_134483.1, read as the reverse complement.
TTTCTCTGCCGACTGCATAGGCAGATGTTTGAGGTTCAGTTCGTAAAATTGCCGGTAGATAATGGTCACTTGAGACCCAGTGTCCAGCAATGCAGAGGAGTAGATACCCTCCACTAGTACTCACACTAAGGCCGCAGGTCCAACTCAATTGTAGGCATCCGATTGGGGCTCCTTTTTGGGGTTAGGCGTACGGGCACTATCCGAGGATGTGGACGGCTGTTCTGCCGAATGCACGGTGAAGGCCATGGCTCCGGGGGGAGGGGGTGTCGGACTTCGGACAGTCCCGTGCAGAGTGACCTTCTTTGTGGCAAGTAAAGCAGCGGTTGCTTCGGGTCGCATTGGAGCAAGGGTTAGGAGCCGAGCTCCGGGCCGTTTGGGGTGTTTGGCGGGGAGGTTCCTTTGGGATGTTCTCCTCAGGATTCTCCTTCGCAATAGGCTTCTTGGATGGGGGTTCCCTTACCCTCTCACTTGGGAGACTCTCGAGAGGCCTTGGGAGTATGGAATCACAATTGTACCTCATGCTTCCTTACGTGGCCCAGCAACTCCATGAAGGTGGGGGGGGGGGTTTGGCCAGAGGGGCACCTCGCATCACAAGAGCAATAGGTTGAGAAGGTAGAGATCTTTTCATAAGGTGCTTGAATTGGTACTCATCCACGACTGTTGCAGGAATTACTTTATTTGAGAGTAATTCCCACAAATATAGTTGTAGGCGTCAGACAAACATGGACATATCTTCTCCCTCCTTCTGCCGGAGAGCACGAAACTGGGCTAAAAGTTAATCTTCATCATCCTCTGCACTATAGACCTGGTTGAGGAGTTCGACCAAATCTTGGGTGGTGGCTTCCCCCTCTGTCTCGCGGTGCATTCGCACAATTTGGGATGCTGGGAGCCGTAGGCATTCGACTATCCGTTGCCTCTTCAGCTTTGGAACAAGACCCTTCCTTGAGCACTTACAGGGTATGGTCTCTCCAAGTCCCAAACTCTTCTTCCCCGATGGGGGTGGGTGGTATCACGGAGAAAGCCTTCAACTGTTGTGTGACTGCGAGGACTGCGATAGACCGTCCACCAGTTGCTGTATTGCTTCCCTGAAGACCGAGCCTCCGGTCGACCGGCGACTACAGCAGCCAGACTGGCAGCTGTGGACTGACTCTTGACTAGCTTCGTTCTTTCTGGGGCTATCGGAGGGGTATAGGAGTTTAGCCCCCAAAAGGAACCTCAGGTGCTGGTCCGGGACTGAAATCCTTCATCGGTATCGGTAGGTCTGGGTATATTAACGGGCAAGCAGTGGGCAGGGCTTCCAGAAAATGCAGGGCCCTGATCTTCACTCAACTTGTTGCCGGTGGTAACTATGACTATGCTCCAACGGTATGTAGAGTCCCACTTTCGGGCTAGGAGCCGGGCTCCGGCTAAACCAGGAAACCGCCTTTGGAAGGTGCACACTTGTTGTGGACGGATGGCGGCCAGGCCATACCCGACAGCAACCACATGGCGGGGAGACTCTTGGAACTCCACGGCCCACTGACGGGCCTCTTGTTTGGAGGGTACCAACATGGTTCCCTAAATTTGATTCTGCTTAACTCGGGCACCCCAGGTCTAAATCTCAGCAGCGCCTCCAAATGTAGCCCCCTTTCCCTATGCGGTCAACTACGCGTGCTGCTGTACCTGTATGCTCACAGGGAGCCAAAGCCTCCGCTTCTGGGAGACTGGGGTGAGCTCTGTCTCCTTGCATGCAGCGCCTCCCCCTATGAGGGATCCCAGCATTGCGGGATAACCCCTCACAGGAACCAATACAACCATAGTAAGCAATACACCACACAATGTATATAACTGATCTTTACTTTACACAACAATAAACACAGATAACACACAATATCAGGTATCAACAGTATAATTCAGTGACCCCAAACACTGAGTGGTTCCCCCAAAGCACTGAGGGTGCCGTGGCACCAATAACACCTGGTGTCCGTCCCAGCAATCCCACCCAAATGTGAGGTAGCGCTACCCGCTGTAAATGTTGGTGCACGTTGGGTACTTGCCTGGGTACTCCAGTACCCAGGTGCTGCTTGGCATGGTGTGTTGGAGCGGGTCCCACGCAGCGGAGCCTCCGACACAATTCCCCTCTCTCATAAGGGTCCAGATCCTCCATGTGGGGTGAGCTCCAGCCGGAGTGTCTCACCCAAGTGTTCTGGATACTACAGCCTGGTTCGAGGTTGCAGATCACTGCATGGCCGTCCGCCACCGGCGCAACAATACTAATAAGAGGAATGGTCCCCATCTGGGGCCTTCCCTGCAATACTGCTCTTCTGGTGTCTCACGGCCTGACTGGGGCCTAGGTGCGGAGTTCTGCCTAGTCCAGGTGCTGCTGGCACCCTTAACGCATCTGTCGCCTCTGCCAGCTCCTGCTAGACCGACTTGGCGGGCTCTCCGCACGAGGAGGATATCATGTTCCTCTTCCTGCCATTGTCCCATTGACTTGGACAGTCCCCTGTGGTATTTCCTTCCCACCTGAGGAAACTGGGATATATAATCCCACTGCTGCATATGAGGATCAATTCTAAGATGGTTGCTGGGGGGGGGGGGGGCGGCAGTGAGGCCTCTGTAAATGTACGTACCAGCTTCTTGTCCACACGTCTCCATTGCAACGCGGCGTCAAATGACGCCCGTTACCATGGAGACATGACGTTAAATGATACCGCGGGCGTCATTTGACGCTTCCTTGAAGGTAAGTGGGGTGCGAGATTGAGCAAAAGAGCAGGCAGGGGGGCACAGTGCAACAAGTTTTGCGCACCCGTTTTAGAATCTGTATCGATTAGCTCTCTTCCCTCTGTGATTTGCTGATGACAAAAGGGCTATTGGTTAGGTCTTGATTTAAAATTTTCTGGATTGTTTGCTGCATATATAGAAAACTGGAACAGATGGAAAAACCTTCCTATGTAGTTCACATTGCTGTCATAAAATGAACTGTTTGAGCCTGCAATTCGCTTAGCTAAAAAAACATGGGGCCCAACTATTTACACCAACTTTGATTCATAACCACTCTATCCATGCTTACAGATATCTATAGGAAACGTCACTTTTTTTGTTTTGTACCATGTCTAGAATTGTGTATATTCATATGTAGGGTTGGGCAATAAGACACATTCTCACAATAATGAGCAAGGGGACAAATTGTCTGGTAGACAGAGGGTGCAACTACCGTTGAGGGGTCTAGTGTGAAAGATGGGTGCAGGATCCCTTTTACATTGGCAGACCTGCCTTCTACTACTCTGCCATGTGCACTTCCCCAACTCTGCTGAAAATATCAATAACTCCCATAGTGAGTGACAGTAACATTATAATAATTACCGACGCATCATTTTTAAATGTTATTATTCCTTTATTACTATCATATCGTACATTGCCCAACTCCGGGGGTCAGCGAGGGGCCGACTTTTTGAAGAGACACGTCCTTTTATGGTTCTCGAAGCCAGTTGCTCTACGAATGATTTTCCGACGTCAAAGCAGAGAAAGCGCATACAAACTTATGCAGAAGTAACAAGCAGGCTTTCATTTGCACAAAGAGGAAAACTACTTAAAATGGATATATTCAGAGCAAACAAATCAGCATAGAGATGCCAGAGGGTCAATGTCGTCTTTGCCAGGGTTGCTTTTACAATTTTATTTCTGTAAACAGATGGTTCACCTGATGAACTCTGCTGCTTTCAGTGTTCATTAGCAAAATATTTAACAAATCAAATTTGCAAATCTCCGAAGCCTCAGACAAACGTAAATGATACTGGATTAGAAATAAAGTGAAAGTACAAAGGCACAATTTTCATCTATACCATTTTACAAGGCATTTGATATTGTAAGGTTTCATAGCTCTTCAAATTGAAGCCTCATTACAAACAGCCTAATACCCACAGTGAATTAAGAGGACACGTAATACACACTGGTTTTCTCAGTGCTAGACTAAGGCTGCACTTATATTGCCGGCAATGGCTACGGATGATGTCACCCGTCTCTGTAGCCCTTGCGAAAGATGTAATTTGGGGTTTGGAGACCGTCTCTTGCTACAAGAGGAGTGACGTCAGGCAAGGGGGAAGGCAGAGGGGCGGAGACGAGAGCAAGGGGGAAGGCAGAGGGGCGGAGACGAGAGCAAGGGGGAAGGCAGAGGGGCGGAGACGAGAGCAAGGGGGAAGGCTGAATTTACTTTCACTTTCACTTTAAATTACAGGAGAATTTACTATTTTAAAGTTGTTAATATAGTGTTTCACTTGACAGACACACAATCACACACAGGGCCGCCAACAGAAATCATGGGGCCCAGGACAAATGAAAGGAGCAGGGCCCGCAACCCCCAAACCCATAGCGCCCCTACCACGAAAAAATATTTTTTAGCACGCAACTTTTACTTCTTATTGTAATACGGAAAAATACATTACAATGCATTACAATGCAATCTGTTTATTTTATATATTTTTATATTTTCAACAAAAGACAGATGGACTGACTGCCTGGGCGGGAGGTAGGCGACTGGGGGGAGGAGGGGTGAGACTGACGGGCTAATTCCACGGTTGCTGCCCTGGGCAGGAGGCGGGCGCAGGGGGAACTGGGTTGGCGAGCGCGGGCTCGTCATGACACTTCCCCCCCTGTCCCGCGCGGGGAGCGGGCCCACAGGCAGCAGGCCGGACACCCTGGTTTCCCTGCGCATGCGCGCCGGGACTTCGGCTCTGCGCATGTGCACGGGAATTGGCTCCTTTTTTTTTTACTTTTTAAATAAAACGGGCACGGCCGCACAGGGGGCCTGGGCGGCCGGGCCGCCTGATTCACGGGGCCCAGGACGCCGACCCCGGCAGACCACCCGGTTGGTGGGCCTGATCACACGCACACACACACACACACACACACACCCTCTTCCTGCACACTCACACAAACATCCCCCCCTCTCCCAGGGCGCACACACACACACACACACATCCCCCCCCCTCTCCACACACACACACACACACACACACAATCCCCCTCTCCCTGCACTCACACGCACATCCCCTTCCTCTCCCTGCACACACACACACACATCCCACGTCTCCCTGCACACACACCCCCCCTCTTCCTGCACACTCGCACAAACACATCCCCCTCTCTCTGCACTCACGCACATCCCCCCTCTCTCTGCATCAGAAGCCATCTGAGTGGTTTATAGCCTGTCACATGGTGAGACCGTCGCTGTAAAAATAAAATTCTACCCACTACAGAGATTTTGGTTGCTCCATTGCGCCGTCGCCCCTACTATAAGCACATGCGACGGATTCAATGCATTTGTTTTGGTGCGACGTTGCGTCGCCATCGCCGGCACTATAAGCCCAGCTTAATGCTGCCTTGATTCAAAAGTTTCGTGATTTAGGTTGTTATAGCCCTATTGTTGATAAACATATTTATTTTATAAAATAATTGACCAGCAAAAAAAAAAAACACAGAGTTCAAGTATGTCCTGGATACAAAATAATATGTTGACAACATTATAAAATTACACTTACAAACGTGTTTAAATGTATGAAACAGCCCAACATAAGCACATATACTACCTTTCAACAAAATGCCATTATCGGAGTGCATCAAGACTATAAACTTGTAACATGGTCCTGATCCAGACCACATTTCTGGCCATACCACCCAATATCCTATTCACATGCCAATTAGCTGAATTCACCTGTGTGCAAATGCATTTTGTGATTCCTATGATCTGGTGTGGTCATTAAGGAGAGGTTTGAGAACCAATGATTTTAAATATTCATGTCATTCCACTAAAAGTTAAAAGCTGCAGATCCCACACATTCTTAATTCTTATACTACATAGGCTCAAACCTTACCCACACACTTATCTCCTCCGCACTTACAGTACTAATTCCCCCACACAAATATGAACACATCATTTCATAAATCCAAAAGTCAATATATTAACTTCATACATGGACCATGTCAGGGGGAGTAATAGCTAATCTAATATTTTTTTTAAATATCAACTGTTGTTAAGGTGGGAAAAATAATTTAATAATAATAAAATAATAACTATTTCATATAGCGCCTTTCTCCCAATGGGACTCAGTGCTTCACAGTCAGAGTACAGTGCATGGTAGATAGCACATAGGATTTTTTACCGACACAGTCGCTGCCCTGTAGAATTTATAATCTATGATTTTGGTGCCAGAGACACAGGGTGATAGAGGTAGTCCTCGCTATCCAATGTTTCAATTTGCAACGAATGGCATATCCAACGCAACCCTATGGGCCGTTTTGCGATGCCTGAATGCGTTATCCAACGCTCACCGCCACTGATTAACATGGGACTCACTTTACAACGGTTTCACTATCCAACGCTACTTCCAGAACAGACTCCATTGGATAACCGAGGGCTGCCTGTAAAGTGACTTGCTCAAGGTCACGAGGAGCTGACACAAACTGATTCAAACTCATTGTCATTTACTCACTGAGCAATTCATCCTCCACTACACTATGACTATAATGAACTTCAGACATCTAAATAATAAAAACATTTGTGTATGTAGCCAGGATCCCTCTGTGTGTGTCCCCCCCCCTCACCTTCGGGCGGTAGGGTAGCGCGGCTGGCGGTGGCGCACGAGGCCGTGAGGGTGCAGGCACGCATCAGCTGGGCGCGTGAGCCAGAGCAGGGGGGGGTGCGTTGTTCAGGATGGCGAGCGGGTCGCAGAGGCTCCGGTGGCCCGGCAAACACAGGGTGCCGCCATGTCTGTCCCCTTTGCGCATGCGCAGTGTAGATGCGCAGCGAGAGGCCACTATTAGGTTGCGCATGCGCAGTGTAAGCGCGCGAAGCTACGGCCAATAGGAGAAGGCTCTTGGAAGGGACTACAAGTCCCATGAGCCTTCGGACGCACCACATGACGCCAGGGAACCAATAGGGTGTTAGGATTCCCTAGGAAGGGGAAGGATAAGGCTGCAAGGGAGCACGTTTGCTCAGTCTGGTGCCTGGAAGAGCTAGGGTCTGTGCAGGGGTCAGTGACCCGCTCCACTAGGCCAGTACTCCCCCTAGTCCCCAGATAGGCCCTGAGACACCCTGTAGTTTGTGGTTGCTTCAGGGACAGGCCCTAGCGTTGGGACCCTGCCCCATTATTGTGGCATAGTGATAGCTAGGGACACAACAGACGCGGCACTTCCAGAGAGAGACTATCTTCAGGGTGGGATCGACCCTGACGAATCATCGCGCTGGTGAAGCCAGGACGTCGCGCAGGAGGTCGGCGGATTCTTTTTGAAGATATTTAAGGGCCCAGGTGCAGTCGCACTGGGCAGGTATCGTATACTATGTGCACCAACATACCGGTATATCAGGCACTGATCATGCCTAATAAAGTGGGGGTTACACTTGAGAAGCAGAGTGGCCAAGGGCCTCAGACATTCCTGTGGACACGGTGCGGGGAACACGGTGGTGGGTACGCCTACGCAGTGCGTGGGCTGTTGTATTGTATTATTAATACCCTATTAGAGTAATAAATTTTATATATATATATATATATATATATATATATATATATATATATAAATGTACAAGAAAGAAGTGATTAAAGTAGCGCCAATCGTGAAACAATAAATGAATATATGATATTAACAAATATGATTCAAACTACCTATAAAATAAAATAATAATAATCCCATAAAATGTGAAATAATTACAAACTAGAATATACACTCTAATACAACAATATATACATATAAATTGAAATAATAAATAGTCCAAGTGCAATGTCCAAACCCTAAGGTAAATCCTGAAAGATGACAACAGGACAATGTACAGGATCCAGGGGTCCACGGCAGCTCTCAAACGGAAGAACCAGTTCCAATGCAGAATCTACAGTATAAGAACAAAAAACAGAGAGCGCACGCCCCATAGTGTAACACTAATATTTAATATGGGGAGGGAATGGCGGGGGGATTAAAAACACTCACAATATACAAGTGTAATTAAGGCAATTTGTGATATATAATCACCACGAGGCAGGTAACATCTCATGACAGGTAAGCAGTGTTTATGACATGCGTTTATGCTTGAGTGATCGTTTATTCTCTTTTAAATTACCACCATTTGATTCCTGTTACATTCTGGTTCCCTTTAGGGGCGGAATCTTTGATAATTGATGTATCTATCACGATCGAGGCACTCTAGTATAATAGCACTGCCATTACTGTTCAGGGACATTCCCTTTGATAAAGTTGCATTTGTTGCGACGAAACGCGTCAGGGACGTACCTTGCGACATCGCGTCATCACGTTGCATGCACCCGTTACGGCCGGTGAGTGCATGATGTATTATCGAGGCCAGCTCTGATACCATATTGCATGGAGGACTTCGAGTGATCTTTGAAAGGATTAACGCAGTCAGGTGCCTTGTTCCAGTAGATGTTGGACTGCTTACCTGTCATGAGATGTTACCTGCCTCGGTGGTGATTATATATCCCAAATTGCCTTAATTACACTTGTATATTGTGAGTGTTTTTAATCCCCCCACCATTCACATACATATATATATATATATATATATGCAAATATAGCTGTATGCTCATCTGCATGTCTTAGACAGGTCTGCAACCCCGCCTTTCCCCATTATCACCCAGCATACAGCACTTCCACTGCAGCAAGGGATTCTGGGAAATGACATGCAAATGAGCACACAGTGTCACTTTTTGCCTCAATAACCATTTTTAACATGGTTCCCTATAGGCTTAAGCTTGCTGCATGGTCACAGCTTTGAGCACAGCCAGGGTTAAGGTGCATACCCAGAAAACCACCCACAGACAGCCGTTTCAACCTTGATGGGTCTCATCAGTGTGGGGTTGATTTTACTGGGAATGCAAGAGAGGCTATGGGATAGGCTAAACCATAATACTGAGTTAAGTTATGGTGAGTAAAAAAAGTGACAAAAACCCTCCACAGGAAAGCAAATATGCAAATATAGCTGTATGCTCATCTGCATGTCTTAGGCTTATATATATGTGTTTAGTAAAGGTTATTCTTGTTTTATCATACCAAGTGTGTATTATTGGGTTGTGTCCTGTGAGGGGCCCCTCTCACTCTGTCGGGATCCCTCTCAGGTGGAGGCGTTGCACCACGAGATTGTGAATACATATATGTAACGGATATTCCCCCACCCAATCACAGATTATAGTGTGGGTGCGGAGAACATACAGTGTTACCAGGTGTGGTGCTTTACCTGTTGGCTCACAGGAGGGCTGAGCTTCCGCCACGGGGAACCTGGGGCAATATATTAAGACTAGTAGTACTCTTGTACTTGGTGCAGCGCCTCCACCTGCGATGGTTCCTAGCAAAGCAGGAATTGGTCCTCGCAGGACACATATAAATAACCATATACACGATATGTGAGATAACCAAATACCTTTACTTGTGAGCAGCATACAACACATATATTATCACACTGAATAACGGGTGTCCCTCCCCAGAGGAGACACTAACCACTGCGTCTTTCACAACGCTAACGCTATCTTGCGCCACGGCGGACGCCAACAAGTTATGCGCCACGGCGGACGCTAACACTTTATGCGCCACGGTGGACGCTAACACTTTATCAACCCTTCACCGGATGATACCACCCCATGTCCAGTACCCCACACAATGTCCCGCACTCTAGGTGAAAGAATATGTGTGACTGCGCAGTCACTATTATACTAAGGGCCCGTTGGTGCACTTGTATACGTATAGTACCTGCCGAGCACTCCGGTGCTCGGATCAGCAACAACTTCGCAAAGGGTCAGTCGCTTGATGATTCTTTCTGATCCCGGATCTCCTCGCACGGGGTCCGCCAGGGGCGATCCCACCCTGGATATAGTCTCTGTCTCTGGGTGTAGGCCTGAGCCCAAGCCTTCGTTCAGGGAGCGCAACGTCCGCTGTGTCCCTATCTATCACTAACACTAATGGGATAGTCCCTAACTTAGGGCCAGTCCCTAAGCACTACAATCTGGGGGAGTTCAGGACCTATCTGGGGCCTAGGGGTGTTCTGGCCTATTGCAGTGGGTCACTGACCCCTGCACTCACCTCCATCCCCTAGCTCTCCCGGTCCTGCACTGACTAGCGTGGCTCAGCGCGCGAAATTGTATCAATCTCCTTGCAGGGAGATGCTGCAGCCCTATTGGCTCCCTGGGGTCATGTGGCTCTGCCCCTGTGCACCCTGGGGGTGGACTGCCCTGCTCTGCGCATGCGCGACCTTCCTACATTCCTCCCGGCGCTTCTGTGCCCTTGCGCATGCGCAACGCACTTGGTAATGGTGGCGCCCTGCTCCGCAAACCGCCGGGACCTTCGCGCCGCGACCCTAGCAACGGCCCGCTCGCGTCCCCGGCAACCGGCCCGCTCGCGGCCCCGGCAACCGGCCCGCTCGCGGCCCCGGCAACCGGCCCGCTCGTGTCCCCGGCAACCGGCCGCATGAGAGAGAGACGCGCACTGCTCGTACACGGCCCCGCTACCAACAGGGGACCTGGCTACATATATATATCCCCCAGGCTCCCAGTGCGGAGGCTAAGGCCTCGGGCATGGTGCCTCGGGCCCGCTGATCCACGCTCCTGCTCTGCCTCGCCTGCTGAAACTGGAGCTTTTTTGTGTCCTGGCAGGCGAGGCAGTGAGTGCGCTTTGGGGGCGGGGCGGAGGTGGGGCGAAGGCGTGTCGAAGGCGTGTCGGGAGGCGGGGCTAGTCCCTCGCTCCCATTGGATGTGAGTGGTCACGTGACCGCTCCTCCTCTCCAGAGCGGCAAATTTTAAACTTGCTTGTCTGCTCAAAATATCTGAGCCTTCGCACGTGTGCGGAAGCGGCTGCTAAAGCCGCGCTGATGACAGATGCAGGGGGTAAGTGCATCTGCTCAGCGCGGCTCAGCACAGCCTACTCTACTATGTCCCAGGCCTTAGGCTCCTGCGAGCCATACAGGTACATACAGCAGTAGTAGCTTCTGTGTTCAGAGGGAAACAGTGCTACATGTACATTAAACAAAGGAGTTCAAAGTTTCTCTGAAATTAAAGTACCCTTACATCTTTCTTTCTTCAACATGCTTTATAACAGGATTTCTTTTTCTGCCGCTCTAGTCTTTTCCCCGCTCACTGAATTTAAAATTATGCAAACTGAGCCCAAAACTAACGTTAACATGACTACTAAATGTCCCCCAGTATGTGATATTACTGGACTTCAAAGAGCCTTAACGGAGAAGACAGTTTCCCTGATAGTCTGTGAAGTCTGCATAGAACACAGCCCTGTGCTGCATGATCAAATGGAACAAGTTAAAATAAACAGCAGAGGTTGCCATGTGAACACCCAAAAGAAAGCAATGGGCTTTTTAAAATAAAATGAAAGAAAAAATAAATGAAAATGTTGGTAGTCCATTTTAAAGCGCACCATATAGAACTCACTGTTAAAAAATGTGTAGGTTAAACCAGGGGTGCGCAAACTTTCCCCGCTGCGCCCCCTGCCGACTCTCCCTCCCTGCTCGCACCCTCCGCCTTACCTTGTCTTTGGCATCAAATGACGTCGCTGAGTCACGTGCCATACTGTAGCATTGCTGAAGACAAGGTAAGTGATGTTGCAGAGGCCTCACACGATCCCCCTGCATTCATTTAAATGCCTTGGGGGAGGAGCGCTGGGCCGCTGCAACAGCCGGGCCCCCCCCCCCCCCCAAAAAAAAATATTGCACGCCCCCCAATCTGTGCACCCCTTGGTTAAAACAAACACTTTGTTTGGTAATTAATCCAAAGCTATAATGTTAAATGTCATACTTCCTAAATCGAAGACGGTACCAGCAGAAATTATGGGTGTGGAGTCAGTAATCATCTGGATACATTGATGTCCATCAATTCATACTGTACTCTCTTCTAAGTATCTGTAACCAATGATGTCAATCCTGTTTAAGACCCCACACACAGAAGGAAAACCTACAGTAGGAACCAATAAGATATGTGTATGTATGTGTATGTATATGTGTGTATGTGTGTGTGTGTGTGTGTGTGTGTGTATATGTGTGTGTATATGTGTGCATGTGTGCACGTGCGTATATGTGTGTGTGCGCATGTGTGTATATGTATGTATATGTGTGTATATGTGTGCGCGAGAGATATATAGGGTAGTGCCAATTCTAGTGTGCTAAATATATTTATATGATAAAATAATTAAATGTATAATAGAGACCTGTCTGTGGGCCTCCCGGCGCTTCTGGCTCCTGCGCGAGGCAGTGAACAATGGCATATATATATGTATATACAGTGTTCGACAAACCTATACATTTGCACGCCCTGGGCAAGTGGATTTAACATCGTGGCGAGCTCCTATTGGCCCAAGCAGCACACATGTGGTACTAGGTGGCGAGTACACTGTGTGTGTGTGTGTGTATATATATATATATATGTAGCCAGGTCCCCCCTTCTGTTGCGGACAAACCCCCCTCCGTGTACATACCGCAGCGGTGGGAAGCAGAGCAGCCGCTCTTGGGGAGGTGCGGGGGCTTGTGCGAACATAGCGTGCCTCTTCTCGGAATGCGGCCGGTCGCCGGGGACGCATGCGGCCGGTTGCTAGGGCTGCGGTTGCGTTGTGAGGCTCCCGGCGGCTCCCGTTACAGGAGCTCGCCACGATGTTAAATCCACTTGCCCAGGGCGTGCAAATGTATAGGTTTGTCGAACACTGTATATACATATATATATATATATATACATACATATATATATATATATATATATATATATATATATATATATATATATATATATATATATATATACATACACACACACACACACACACACACACACACACACATATATTATACACACATAAATATCTATATCTATATATAATTATATATATTAATTATATATAATATATTAACCTGCTAATGCCTGATCTTAACAGGACTTACATAGCAGATACACTGTGGGGAGAAACGGGTACGGCTGGACATACCCTAATATATATAAGATATATGCAGATGCGCATACAGTTGTATTTACATTTGCACATTATATATATATATATATATATATATATATATATATATATATATATATATATATATATATAGTGTAACAGAGCAGATGGCACACAAATACAGATGAAGACAGGTGCTAGTCCCATATGAATAAATATAATCAAAGGCTCCTTACCAGGCAGACCAGAGAGTCCAGGGAATCCAGAGTAGGCACAGCAAGGAAGAGACAGCACACTTGTTAGCAAAAAGAATTGTATTAGAATAGCAGGCACATACACCAACGTTTCGGTCCTAGGAACAGCACTCCCTTGATAAAGGTCCTGTTCCCTGGACTCTCTGGTTTGCCTGGTAAGGAGCCTTTGATTATATATATATAGACACATAACATTTTACAGCAAATAAGAACCACTTTGCCCACCTAGTTTGCCCATTTTCTCATCTGTTCTTAAACCTCAGATCATATTTGATCATTGGATTTCTTTCATATTTACAATAGCCTTATCGCTTTTAAGCTATTCTATAAATCCACAAGACTTTTTGCGAAGTACTTTCTCACATTTCCCCTGAGCCTGCCACACTCCAGCTTCAGAGTATGACCTCTTGTTTTACAGTAGCATCTCTCTTTCTCTGAAATACATTTTTTCAAAATAAAGTTTCAGTCATATCCATCCTCCGCCTTTTCTCTGTAAGGCACTGATATACAGTAGGTGGGCTCCATGGCAGGGAGTGCATCCCGACGACTGGAGCTGGCGAAACTGGACAGAGACCGGACTGTGGTGGTAGAGACGGGCTGAAAAGCCTCAGAATTCTTGAATAGACAACCACAGTACAATGGAAGCGAAGGTCAGGCAGGCTGATGTGAGGGCATGCAGGATAATAGTGTAATAAAGGTCAAGGCAGGCAGAAAGCAACACAGTCAGGTAGGCGGTGGTCGGGGCAGGCAGAGATCACGAGTATAGTCAGGCAGACAGAAGGTCAGGCAAGGAGCAAGTCAGAAGGAGAGAATATACTCTGATAGCAAACCTGGATACAAGGGCAAATACACATTGATCTGGCAACCAGGAAGTGGAAGTTCTCAGCTGCTAAAGGAAGCCAGGGGGAGTGTCCACGAGGGTGATTTGCAAGGCTGCCAACAGGAGAGCCAGGACACCAGTACTGGCCCTCCAGCTGGGGGGCCCAGTCATCCGGTGCTGGAAGTTGGTACCATTAAAAGTGTCCTGTGTGTCGGAAGAGCCATCATTTAATCCCATCTCTGGCAAAACAAATGCCCTTCTCTATAAATTAAATAAATCCCATACAACACATACTTCACTTTTAGTGGGTCGTCAGTGATACCCCACCAATTAAGCCCTCTTTGTAGATCAGCACAGACCCAGGTAGGTTTTGTGACCTGTCAAACATATTATCTTGTATTTTTAAGACAAACTGTAACCACATAAACCCCTGAAGCACCAGATTGATTAAAATGCTAAATATCTCATGATATTATCATGACAAGTAAGCTATATTATAGGCTAAGGCTGTTAAATTCCGGGCATTATTGAAATCCCTGCTCACTGGTTACAATTCTGGGCATTATTCATTCAGTAATGGCCTGGATTTGTTGGCACCTTGCAAATTTTTATTTCCAGCTTTCCTTGGTCTGAGCAGCTCTCAGACAGGGTAGGTGATTGAACAGGACGCAGCAGCCAGACAGTGATTTAGGTTCTAACCGTTTTATCAAGAATATTACAGGCATACCCCGGTTTAAGGACACTCACATTAAGTACACTCGCGAGTAAGGACATGTCGCCCAATAGGCAAACGGCAGCTCGAGCATGCGCCTGTCAGCACGTCCTGAACAGCAATACCGGCTCCCTACCTGCACCGAAGCTGTGCGCAAGCGGGGAGACTATAGAGCAGGCCTGCACAACTTGTACAGTGGAAGGGCCAAACTGCTCCAAGGAAAAAAGATTTGGGCCGCACGGGTAAAATTATCATCATCATCATCATCTCTCCTCCAGCACCTCTCATCATCATCATCCTCATATCTCCCCCAAAACCCATCATCAACCTTAAAAAGACTCCCCATCGATCTCTCATACCCCATCTGTCCCCCTCACCCATACACACAATACCCCCTGCCCCTCACATCACTCTCCCCCCCCCTGCCCCTCACATCTCTCCCCCCCCCCTGCCCCTCACATCACTCTCCCCCCTGCCCCTCACATCACTCCCCCCCCCTGCCCCTCACATCACTCTCCCCCCCGCCCCTCACATCACTCTCCCCCCGCCCCTCACATCACTCTCCCCCCCGCCCCTCACATCACTCTCCCCCCCCTGCCCCTCACATCACTCTCCCCCCCCTGCCCCTCACATCACTCTCCCCCCCTGCCCCTCACATCACTCTCCCCTCACAGCCCATTTCAGCAGCCCCCACAGCCCATTTCAGCAGCCTCCACCGCCCATATCAGCAGCACCCACAGCCCATTTCATTTCATCAGCCCCCCCAGCCCATTTCATTTCAGCAGCCCCCCCCATATGTCAGCAGCCCCCCAGCCCATTCCATGTCAGCAGCCCCCCCTATGTCAGCAGCCCCCCCAGTCCATTCCATTTCAGCAGGCCCCCACCCATGTCAGCTGCCCCCCAGCCCATTCCATTTCAGCAGCCCCCCCATGTCAGCATCCCCCCCATATGTTAGCAGCCCCCCCAGCCCATTCCATTTCAGCAGCCCCCCCACGTCAACAGCCCCCCAGCCAATTCCATTTCAGCAGCCTCCCCATGTCAGCGGCCCCCCACCCATGTCAGCGGCCCCCCACCCATGTCAGCGCCCCCACCCCATGTCATGCCCCGCATGAATGAACAACCCCCCCCCATGCTTACCTGATGATGATGATGATGATGATGATGATGATGGCGGCGGCAACAGTGGAGGAGATGGCGGCAGGGTGAAGCGTGAGGGAAGCGCGCTCTAGCAGCAGACCCGGAAGTTCCTGGTCGCGCTACACTGCTAGAGCGCGGAGCAGGCTGAGAGGGGGCAGGGGTGGGGGGTTGTTAAGGGAGAGCGCAGAGACACTGCTGGAGCGCGCTCCTACTTAATGCTGGAGCACGCTCCTTTCCATACCAGGGAAGGGGGGTTGAAGGGGGTCCGTCGCGGGCCGCACGGAGTGCCCCGGCGGGCCGCATGCAGGCCGTATGTTGTGCAGGTTTGCTATAGAGCCTGTTACAAAAGCGTTATTTACATCACTTATGCACGTACAGTATATGATGATTGCCGTACAGTACATGCATCGATAAGTGGAAAAAGGTAGTGCTTCACTTTAAGTACATTTTCGCTTTACATACATGCTCCGGTCCCATTGAGTATGTTAATGCGGGGTATGCCGGTATTAAGTCACTAAATTATGTGGGGGTGGGCAGGGGGAATAAAAAAATCTTGTTTGATATTTTATAAGTACAAATTGTAACAGTAGTGTGTGTTCGATTTCTTGAAAAAAGCATCTGAAACGATCCCCATGGGTAATTATATCTGAAAGCCTCATAGGCATTGCAAAAGTGAACTATTTGTTTAATTATCTATGTTATTATATTAACAAAAGTATAACCTCAAGATGCAAAAGCACTAGTGGGATTACTTTACACAGCAATTAAAGTCTGAACAAACACTGCAGGAGTTAGAGATCAAAACACATTTCTAAAAGAACTAAAGCATAGGTTTGCTGGCAGTATGAATGTCAAAATAATGCCACAAACCTTTCAATTCACCTGTAAACAGTGTGTACATTTAAAAAATATATATCAACAATAGCAATTTAAGATCATTATCTGCTATTTTTTCCACTTGTGACTTCTCTTATGCTGTACCCTTTAAATGGTAGCATTTTACTTATAGAGAATGCAACAAAATGAAAGTATATACTATAAGTATATAGTTAGGTGAGGCTACGCCACCGGTGCGCAAACTAGGGGGGCGCGCCCCCCTGAGGGGGGGTGCGAGACTGACTGCGGAGGGCGCGGGGTTTACAGAGGTCCCGCGCGCTTCCCGAAGGCACTTAAATGACGTGCCGGGGAAGCAGCAAAGGCCTCTGTAAACCTCACTTACCTTGGCACCCGCGGCTTCTTAGACACGATGGCAATGCGACGTCAAATGACGCGCGAGGTCGTGTGACGTCACGTTGTCATGGCAACATGACGTCGAGGTAAGGGGGGGGGGGGGGCGCGGAGAAAGGGGAAATGCCGGCAGGGGGTTGCAGGGAAAAAAGTTTGCGCTCCCTTGGGCTACACAACCTACAGTAAGTGCTAAATTACATCACCATCCACCCGATTTGATCGCAAAACGCTACAAAAAGCAAGAATAATAGGGAGTGGATCATCAGAAACAATTGAATACGAAAAAGTAGTACAATTCGTATAACATTTTATTAACATATGGTCTATCTAAATTTTAATTTGAAGTCTAAATGCCGACTAACGCGAGCTTTATTGAGATCTAGGATCTATTTATCTAGAACTAGGACCATCAAGAAAGGCTATCCCTCCTGTATTACATTATAACTCACTAAATGTCCCAACATACAGCGGATATATATGTCTTTATTTATATAGCACTTCATAGTAGTAATACACACAACAAATATAATATATATATATATATATATATATATATATAAAAATATATTTAGATATAGATTGATATATCTATCTATATATCTATATATCTATATATATATATATATATATATATATATAAATAAATATATTTAGATATAGATTGATATATCTATCTATATATCTATATATCTATATATCTATATATATAAATATATATATATAAATATATTTAGATATAGATTGATATATCTATATATATATCTATATATATATATTTTGACAGAGTCATCCTCCCACGAGAAGCAGTGACTTTAATTCTGCCACTGACCCATCGTAACACTAGCAAAAGGGCCAGCACATCAACCAAACGTAACTCGCCCCAACGAAAACCACCAGAACTACTAGGACTCCTTCTCTCATTCCCCCTTCAACACCTCCCCCTACCTACACAATCTTATCAGCTGCCAATTGACTGCCTCTCTTTTCAGTTACCACTTCTTTTTACCAATTATCAGACATTCTCGATTATTGTTATTAACTAAAACTATTGTTATTAACCAATATGTAACTATAACTATCCTCTCCCTCCTGCGCGACCTGTTTCATATATTGTTCTTATTCTTGCTCCCCCACTGCTCAAAACACATTGATCCCTCCCCAAGTGCTAAGAAATCCATTGTCCCCCAATTATTCCTAAACGATTGTAGTGGTGGGATTATCCCCTTTCCTTTTGCTTTCTAATTTTATTGTTCCCTTTCCATGTGCTCATAAATCCATTGTTCCCTTCCCCAATGCTTTCAAAATCTGATTGTTCCCTTCCCAGTGCTCTCAAAATAGACTACACCTGTCACAAACGCTAACAAATGACCGTCCCCATTAGAAGTGACTCCCCCATTACCTGTACACTTTATCCCTACACAGACTGCCCCAACACAAACTGACACTTCCATCGACTATCCCCACTACAATTACCCTTAACCCTTGCTGAACAACCACTACACCCCAACCTCATAAATTATTATCAGTCCCTCACCAACTATCCTCTCCTCTGTCCCATCCTATTCCTCAATAAACCCTGTAGCACGATCACCTGTCCCTCCTTTCTACTCATCCTCCTTCCACACCACTCCCTTCCCCCCCTCCTCCTGCCTTTCCCCTTTCCCCATGAGACTCTGCCCCCATCCATCCTTCCCTCCAATGCCACCATCCTTCCCAATCCCTGTCCTTACCATCCCAATCCCTTGCCACAAGAAAACCTTCACAAGCCATGCCAACCCCAGTAAGCCGATATACCTCCTCCTTGTCAACTCCTTGAACTTCGCCGCTTCATCCCCCACCCAAACCTCCATCAACCTCCCATTCTCCCTCTGAAACGCCAAATCCATCTCCAAGAAGACCACCTTCACCCTCAATCACTTCCAACAAATCTTGCATTCCTCGCAATAACCGAAACATGGATCCCCACCAAAAACACTGCCACCCCTGCTGCCCTCACATCTATCCAATCATACTTCATCCATACCCCATGTCACACGGACACTGGGAGGAGAAATTGGACTCCTGTCTCCTCATCCTGGAAACCTTCCCCCATCCTATCTACCTTCCCCTCCCTCCCTTTTTCCACCGTTGAAATCTATGCCTGCTCTTTCTCCCTACCCATCACAATCATTGTAGTTTATCATCCCCCCCCCACCCCCCCCCCCCCGGGGCTCACCCACACTGTTTTCAATGAGTTTGACTGCTTCCTCTCTTCACTCTCAACCCCCTTGGTAACTTTAACCTTCACCTCGACAACCCCACCTCTGCCATGGCCCTCATACCCCTAATCTCCTCCTTTGGCCTCTCATTGAATCTCCCCTACCCACACACACAGAGGCACCCTTGACCTTACGGTAAGATGCCACGCCGAGTCCTCCACACTCCTTGTCCCACCTGCCTTTCACTTCCTCCTCTCCGCCATCCTCTGCATTACCCTCTCCGCTCCTACTCCCTCCTCAACCACACCCAATCCCATCCTTCGCAGAAACCTTAAATCCATTGGTCCATCCTCCCTTACCTCCTCCCTCCACTCACAATCTTTTTCCTCTCTCCCACTGAACTCTGCCCTATCCATCCTCAACGCTACATTATCCTCCTCCCTTGATTCAAATCGCACCACTCCACCCTGTGCCTCCCACCAAAAGCCACCTCAACCCTGGCTCACCAGCCACCTCAAAAAACCCTCTCTCTCCCTTCACACAGCCGAGAGATCATGGAAATCCTTCCACTCCCCATCCTTACTTGCCACCTTCCAATCCCAATCCTCCACCAATACATCTCTACTCAAATCTAAAAAGATAAATATACTATAATACCCTTATCACCTCATCCATGCCAGCTCTTCTCCACCATAAACAATCTGCTACGACCCCCGCCCCCCACATCACTCTTGCCTAAACCACACTCCCCCTTTCAGCCACGGACCTTGCCACCTACTTCTCCCCAAAAAATTCCCACTGAAGGAACCTCCTCGGGTGCACACCCTGCGCCAAATGGCGCAATCAGCAGCAATATAAATCTTCTTCCAAAGAAGGAACAGTGTCCTTGACAAAGGTCCAAGTTGGGCACCGTAACGTTGATTTCACTTCAATAAATTGACAATTTTGTACAAGACCTCTGGAGTGCAGCTCTGTTCCTTCCTTGGAAGATTAATATTGCTGCTACCTCAGCCCAACTTCTCATCTACTCCCTCATCTTCACCAATCTCGACTACTGTAACTCCCTTCCCCTCTGTCTCCCCTCTACTCCTCCATACCCCTCCAACTAATCCAAAACGTATACTTCTCAATCTGCCCTGCCCTGCCCACGCACCCCTCTTCTCTCTCATCTCTACTGGCTATCCATCCAACAACGTACCCTCTTCAAATTCCTCACCCTGGTCACCTCTACAAATCTCTCCATGGTCTTGCCCCACTTCCCTTTCAGCACTCATCTCTCGCTACACCCCTTCCTGTCCTCTTCGCTCCCTGACTGCCACAACCCTGATTCCACCCCCCCCCCCCCAGCCCCCTGTGACTCCTCTCAATTCCAATCATTTGCCTTACTCGCCCCACTCCACTGGAACAAGCTCCCCACCACATCCAATCGACCCCCTCCCTAACCATCTTCAGAAGCCAACTCAAAACAACTCTTTTGTATCACATTCCATGATCCCCTGTTAACCTCCTATCCCATTGCCTCTCCCCACCTTCCCAATGCCCATGATCTTCCCTACCCTCACCCCTTCCTAAAGTCTCTCCACAACCCTCCAAAGTCATCCACCTCACCGATCCAATTGCCTCCACTGTCCCCACTGTCAGACCCATCACCATGCAACCGACATGACTAAATCCAGATACTTGACCTCCAACCCCTGCCCACCAACCAATCAGGCTCTCAATGTACCTAGTCCATAGCCAGACCATAATGTTCCCAACCACAATGATATCTTAACAATTACTCTATAATCAAATCTATGTGTAACCACACCTTTCTTTTAATAACGAATGTACAGCGCCCGGGATAAGGGCACTATATAAATGTTGTTATAAATAAATATGTATCTACAGTATAATTGTTAACAACTGTTTCGAGGTTTAACATGGTTAATTGCTATGCACATATATGCCTGACAACCTAGACGTGACAACCCCAATGGCTAATATTGCAGAATATAAAAACATAATGCTTTTTAGTGCTTTCAACTTAATGCACGAACAAGTACTGCAGCAATTATAATGCTAGTGTTAAAATGTTTATTTTAGAGAACTATAATTTAGATCATGTTCACAAGTAATCAGGAAATCTGCTTGCCACATTTCTCCACAGTGCAGGAGAAGAAAAATATTCTTTAAGCAGAAGACATCAATGGTACATAACTGTCAACCAGTCACAGATCAAAGCACCTAAGGAGAAGTGTGATGATAGGGCCTACTGTAGTGCCGATGAGTACTGTATAACCAATCTGGGGCAATCACCAACAAGACCCAGGTACATACTGGGTACATGCTGAAAACATGCTGGGTACATGCTGCAACATTTCTGCAGACAGACTAATGGCCCATCGGATTAACAGCGGGGGTCCGTGGCAGTCCCATTCAAACTGAGTGCCAGGGACCCCTGCTGTGTTAATCCGAGGGGCCATTAGTCTCTGCAGAAATGTCACTGAAATGTTTGCAGCATGTACCCAGCATGTACCTGGATCTTGTTGGTGATAGCCCCAGATTTTCCAAGGCAAGTTTAAGGCAAGTTTTAGAATACTCGTCGGCGCACCTGTATCTAATATTCTGTATTGTAAAACTCCAGCACACAAAAGGTTAATTTGAGTTGGAAGTTACATCTTCAAAGTGTTTTATTTTATTGGGGTCAGGCCATAATGACTCAATCTGTTTTCTGTGTTTATGTCTAAAAGTGGGGTTAGCGGAGTGTGACCTGTCTGTGATTGTAGGGTGATTAAAACCATTGGCCCACAACCCTTGTTGACAGTGAAAGTAACCAGGACATATTAAAGGGACTTCAAGGGAAGTCTATTATAATCTGGACAGAGCAAGAGGGTGTGGCCAAGAGAGAATGCCCAGGCCCTTACACCTTTACTAAATATGAGATACAGGCATACCCCGCTTTAAGGACACTCACTTTAAGTACACTCGCGAGTAAGTACATATCGCCCAATAGTCAAACGGCAGCTCACGCATGCGCCTGTCAGCACGTCCTGAACAGCAAAGTTGAACTCCCTACCTGCACCGAAGCTGTGAACAAGCGGGGAGACTGTAGAGCCTGTTACAAATGCGTTATTTACATCAGTTATGCACGTATATGACGATTGCAGTACTGTACATGCATCGATAAGTGGGAAAAAAGGTAGTGCTTCACTTTAAGTACATTTTCGCTTTACATACATGCTCCGGTCCCATTGAGTACGTTAATGCGGGGTATGCCTGTATTGGACATACGATACAGTTCACAAGAAGGTGGAATATATATTTCTAACCAGCACGTTCAGCTGTTTCAATTAAGTCCAAAGATGCTGCATATGTAAGATATTCATTTGTCCATCAGATAGAAATGGGCCAATCAAAATAGATGTCCAAACGTACATTTTGATCAGCTGAGCACATTAATGCAGGTCCCATCATTCCAGGAAATATGGGGAAAGAGTTATGACATGTTATACTATGAGGCCTTTTCAATTAAAAAAATGAATTTTGCAGTCGAAAATGTCACAGGATGAGTGGGAGTTAAGGACACACCCACCAAAGGTGAGGCTAATCTTAGTGACGGAGTTAAAGTGAGGATAAAAACCATTCATTTGTATTATGTATCTAGAATTCAATATTGATGGGTGTCTTATGCCAAACACGTGGATTCTACGATTTTCTATTTCAAACCCTCTTTGGAAGAACCCGATATTGTTATGCGGTAATGTATGTTAGGTTTTCTGTTTTATATCCCTGTTTATTTCTTTTAAATGGTCGACATTTACTATATTGCATGTTTATTGTAATATTTGTTTCTGTAACCAAGCACTACTATTTTCGTATATTATATCTAAAATGAAATAACTACTGTCTTTTGGGCTTTAAATTAATCAAACACTTTTTTAAGTGATTAACCACATTTCAGGACACATTTGCGACGTTGGGTTTTGTGTTAATTACATATTTTTTCTAGTACACGGGACAAGAACTCTACAAGTGAAACTTGTAAGTATTGTTGGTAGTGGCAGAGAATTGAGGT
Source organism: Ascaphus truei (assembly GCF_040206685.1). NCBI lineage: Eukaryota > Metazoa > Chordata > Amphibia > Anura > Ascaphidae > Ascaphus > Ascaphus truei. Next base: position 95,101,390 of record NC_134483.1, on the reverse strand, counting down.
GCAGTGTCACGGTTTGGGGGGGCGATATAGATCATTTTAGGGACCACGCGGGGAGACAATTGATTGAGCTGGATAGCTGGCGATATTAACCCTGGTTGCATACACAAGTCACTTATTCACAGGTGTGCCGTGCGTGACAAGGAGTATGTATGAAATCTCTCCTTTTGCGCAATTGCAGCTTTTGTGAAAATTCTACAAAAATTATTACATTTGCATGCTAATCAAGGATAACTTTGCAAACTGCAATTGCCTAACTGATAAAGACAATGGCCCTTATTCTATAAAGGGCAATAATGCATATTAAGCGCTAATGCATGGAAAGCAACACTGAAGTCAATGGAGCTTTCCATGCCAAATGTGCCCAAATAAACTGCACTGTGTAGGCCTACCACTCTTTATTAACCGGACGATGGCTGCATGAAGGTTGGTGTCTGAGGGATGAGTGAGAACTAGGCTGCCTTTAAGATGTTGGAAAAGCAAACAGGGTACAGTACTTAAAGGAAGAGTTAGGCCAAGCTCATATACTCCACTTGCTTGTGAGAGTACGAGCTCCATCCGTGCCACGCTGCTGTAGCACAAGCCATCTGTGCTCAGTGTTTCAGGCGATGGGGGAGGGCGTGGCTATGACAGCACGAAGCTGGTTCGCCCTCATTGGCTGAACTGCTCGCGTGACGCGGCCACCGCTTGGAAAGTACAATTTTTTTGTCTTTTCAAAATTTGGTCTCGCCATCGCGCTCGCACGCACGCACACTAGGAGCAGCCTCTAAGGGATCCTGCAATTTGTGCTTGTATGATTGCATCGCACACAGTATGATCCAGGCCTTCGAGGTACTGTAGAATGTACTGTGTCACCATTGCAAAGCGGATTTGATCATGAAAATATTCATATATTCCCGGTGATAGATCCGAATCTGCAGTATTTTTGTCACAATGGAAGCAGCTTTGAGCATTTTTGTTTTTGTATACATTTAGCCACACCCACTAGCACTCCTGTTGACACTTATACGCATATATATATATTATGTGTTCATGGTTGGGGTTTCTCAGAGCTTGTTGGGAATCTGTGTATTGTGTTAAAAAGCCAGTGGAAAAGTGTCCCTAGAAATGTTAGGAATATTGCCAAATGTGCATCATGGACCTTAATAGGAAAGACTAAAGGATATCAGTGCGCACATCATTGAAGAAAATAGGGAGCATATGGTAAAAATTCTTAAACATATCAATGGTGTCTATAAAAAGATACAAGATGGAAGCATCTGTCAGAGAAAAAGAAATGCTAGAACAAAAAGTCATGGTGTCCCTTCTATCCATATATGTCATTCACAAGTGTCTGTTGGTCTGTCACACTATCTACTACAAACTTTTTGCTTCCAGGTCATACATTGAAAGAGGTTTTCATGAGTCCTTCCCACAAAAAATATTTCATTTACTACATTTTGACCACTTAATTTTGCCCAAATTTTTTTTAGCCTCCCCTCTTTCATCCCCAGCCTGTTTTTATTCCATTGCCCACCTCCAGAAGTCTTATAAATTACTTCACAGCTTACAATTTGAAACAAGTACTTACAGGGAACAATAGAGGGAAGTACGATTCGAGAAAATCAGCTTGCATCACGCAGTTGCCGTCGGTACGCCCGTGTATCACGCGAGAGGAAGCGGAGCTCCAAGTACCCAGATCATTTTAAACCACTTAAAATAAATGTGATCACCCTATAGGAGCATGCGCTTCTTTTTTCTGTTTTTTAAAGTACTTAACTATTAAATTCTACAAACTACAGGCTGCTCCTCTGAAATTGGCATAAATTGCATTACCTTCCCACACATGAGCGCAGACAGTGCTAGTTTGCAAAACTATGAAAATTGGACGGAATAGATAGTCAAAGTGTGTACAACTAGTTTCAGTTTCTTACCATTAAAATGATTGCGGCTATTCTCTTTTTGATCACATAATAATTCCTATTGGCCCGAAGGGTGCGGAAGCTTTGAAAAGCGGCCCATATGTAATCCCTGCTGAGTGGAGCAGATACTGCCCTCTGTGTCCCCCAACAGAGATGCGTAACTCGGGAAGCGGAGCGGCCCTGCAGTAATTTCTTCATTAACAGCAAGCAGAATTCTTCCTCCAGGATTTCATAGATGGAATAAGAGAGAATCCAATAGTGTAGATTGTACAGGTATATTTTTGTATATGACATGTAGATCCTCAATGGTCACACTCACATTTTTAGAAAATTGTGCCGGCGTTCCCCTGAGCCACGAGGAGTGGAAGAGAGAGACACAACACCGGCGACTGCACAAGGACCCGTCGAGAATCGCCCCCAAATTGTCCTTTGAATCTTGTGAAAATGTGAGTGTGACCATTGAAGATCTACATGACATATAAAAATACCTGTACAATCTACACTATTGGATTGTCTCTTTTTCCATCTATGAAATCCTGGAGCAAGAATCCTGCTTGCTGTTCTCGAAGACATTGCTTTGAAGAGAACACCGCACCATTTAATGGTTTACAACATTTATTTCCTTTATTACTCTACCTGAACAATCGTTCAAATGTGGTTATTTCACATAGTGCTCCCCATTCTTTCCCATTTTCAAACAGAGTACCTAGTCTGCTACATTACATTCCCTTCCCATTTGAAAATATTATTTTTTTTAACTGTAATCTTTGTATGGCTGAACACTGCAAATCAATCAACACAATTTTCTAAGCACAGAAGATACACAGTAAACTGCTGTTTCCGTGCCAATAAACAATGCTTGGCACCATTCCAATAATAATCATCACATCAAATTAGAACCCTGAGGAAACAGCTTAATAAAATATCGTTTGGTACATTAAGTTACTTGCATTAAAGCGCACAAACCTATACATCTACAGTACTAGCAGGATCATTTTCAATCCAGTCCTCAAAACTACAGAGAAGTCATTTTTTTAATATTGCCTTACTTAATTCAATCAAAAAAGGAGGGAGGGATATAAACTAGTTTAATAAAAGAATAGAAAGAAAACCATTATGCACATCTTCTGATTTTAACTATGTTAGCTATGGACAAATGGAACCGAAGGAGACTCTTCTTCTTATGGCAATTGCTTTTTCTTCTAGTCTTTTAATGGCAACACACGAGCCGTGTGTTTTAGCTTGGCACAATTTATTTGTTGATTGTAGAATGGGCAAGCACTCATATGGTGAAAGAGATGCATAAAGTGAGTAACAAACCTCTAAAGCCAACATGGAAACGTTAAAAAGTAAAGCAAATGTAACGGGTATTCCACCCCACCCAATCGCATATATAGTGTGGGTGCGTAGAACATACGGTGTTACCAGGTGTGGTGCATATACCTGCAGGCTCACAGGAGGCCTGAGCCTCCGCTAGTGAGAGCCTGGGGTGAATCCTCTGGAACGGTCTCGGTTTCAGCGCCTCCACCTATGTAGGATTCTATGGAAATGTAGAATGACCCTAACATAGGAACCCACCCAGAAACCACATACACCAGTATTATGGATAACAGATTTACTGAATGAATAAACGATAACAATACATCACAATTGTACTCATAACATCACCACCATATAACATCCCCACAGTGCCCACAGCCCAACCCCCTTTGTCCCGTGGTCAGCGCTGCCACTATGTGTTAACAGAATGTTATGATCTTTGTTGGTGCACGTATAGAGTACCTGCCGAGTGCTCCTGCACTCGGACCTGCAAGGACTTCACAAAGGATCAGTCGTAGGATGACGTCATCTGATCCCCAACCGGCCTCCTTGCACGCGGACCGCCTGGGGCGATCCCAACCTGGAAACAGTCTCTGCGGACCCCAACTTGGATCCGAACCTCTTAGCAGGAACCGCAGCGTCCGCTGAGTCCCTATCTAATCTACCCTACTGTGACAGGATCCCTAACATAGGGCCTGTCCCTACAGCACTACGTGACACGCGCTATACTATAGGCCGTCCCTACAGCACAGCAACCTGTAATGACTTTGGGGGAAACTCCTAGGGGTCTACAGGGGTTAATAACCTGCCCCATCCCCTTAACTCTTCCCAGTGCCTGCAGCAACAAGCTGAGACCCACTGGATGCTCGCAGCCAAAGCGCTGAGCAACAAGTTGCCTATCTTGGGCGTCTACCTACTGTTGGCTAGCCTAGTGCAGATCCTCTCCAGAATTCCTGACCTCGTTAACAGGCTATCCCTTCAGGCATCCTACCCCTAGCGCTACCTCAAGGTGACTAGAATAGCTATAGCCCCTCTCCAGACCCACTAACTTAATGGGGAGTTGGGGCCTACCTGGGGTGTGGGTACCTATCTGGGTGCAGGAGCTGCACTCACTCCCCGCACCCTTGCTTCCCTCACAGCTCCCTGACTCCAACTAACTAACGTGGGCTCAGCGCGCGAAATGTATCCTTCTCTCCAGCGCAATCCTGCAACCCTATTTGCTCCTATGAGGCACCTGGTGCCTCCCTCGCTAGGCCCTATGGGAATTGTAGTCCTGGGGCGCCTGCAAATACATTGGGGCCGCGTGCGCGATTCTCCTGCGCATGCGCGAACAATTAGGGGCCGCCGCAACCTCTCCTGCACTTTCCCTACACTCGCGCGACTTTTCCCTGGCTCTGTGGTACCTTCTGCGCATGCGCGACTCTGTCGGGCCGCCGGGGGCTTACTGCGCATGCGCGAACTGGCGCAACAAGGCGGCGCCCTTACCGCCCGGCTCCGGGAGCCCTGTGATGCGCGTGCGGCCTTGGCAACCGGCCGCACGCGTCCTCGGAAACCCCCCGAGCCTGACCGCCCTCACCCCTGCGATCGCCGCGCTGGGCCGCCATTTGACTCGGCTGCACCCGCGATCGTCAGCAAGGTGAGGGGGGTGCTGACAGGCTGGGGAGACCTGGCTACACAAATAAAAAATAAATATCAAAATATATACACTTGTATTTTTAAGAAGGCATCAGTCGCCTACATTTACGGTATTAAAACATGCCACTGCAATTAGTTGACTTTGGTCCTAGCTGGGTCTGCTCACTTCAGTAACAGTCCACAGATGTCAAACAGGGGGAAGCTGGACACTAGAATAAAGAGAGGCGGCCAGAGAGGATACAAGCAAAGATCGTAACCGAGCGTAGGAAGAATCCTGTCACTGTTCAAAGGTATAGTTTCACGAGATTTGAGGAAGCAAGAGACACTTCTAGCAGCCATTACTGTACACAGTATTGCATTAGGGCAAGTCTGCGCAGCATGCGGCCCGCCCGGACTCACTGTGCGGCCCGCGGGGTCCAGCGATGCCGGGGTGCGGTGATCTCCGTCTTCTCCCCGGCAAATTCTACTCTTTCCCCTGCAGGTCCTGAAAAAATGGCTGCGCTGCGTCATTTGACAGCGTGTTGCCATGGCAACAGGACGCTATGTGACATCACACTGTGTGACGCCGCAGCATCCCGGTGCCATGGCAACGCGCCGTCATTTGACGTCGCGCTGCCTTTTTTTCTGGGCCTGCAGGGGAAAGAGTAGAGTTTGCAGTGGAGAAGACGAGATCGCCGCACCCCGACGCACCCCGCCGCACCCCGCCGCAGGTAAGATCATCCACATTCCTGCTGCCATTGGTACGATCACGACTTGATCAATGAGACCTTAATGCACAGTAAGGCCCATTAATATGATGAATTTTGTCTCGATGAAAACTCAAAAAGAACCCTGCTTATTTCCACAGTCCACTTTCAGCATCCATAAAACTCATTTCTTGGCCCTCTTCTGTATAATTTTGTCCATATACATTTATAACAGTCTTACATAGAAAAACGCAGACTACTTATATTGGTATTAGATCTACAATGACTAATCACTGTCCCCATCGCTTCCCCGTAACAAGAACTCATTTCCGAACACTGAAAACATAGGAACTAAAATGGTACATATTTGGATTTAAAATGCTAATAGTAAATGTTAATATTTCTGTTAGAATACAGCAGTGTTTCCCAATTCCAGTCCTCAGGAACACCCAACAGGTCAGGTCTTAAGGATATCCCTGCTCCAGCATAGGTGGGTCAATCAGCGGCTCAGTCATTTTGACTGAGCCACCTGTGCTGGAGCAGGGATATCCTTAAGACCTGACCTGTTGGGGTTCCCTGAGGACTGGAGTTGGGAAACACTGGAATACAGATGCGCCGATCATCATACTCTGAACATAGCAACAACCAGCAATGCATTGTCTGTGTAATTGTTACACAGACCATGCATTGCTGGGTGAGAGCGTTTTTTTTGTTTTTTTTATAACCCCGGAAATTAGATAATTTGAATTAAAATGCAGCCCGAATCTGTTTCCTTGGAGCCGTTTGGCCCGTCTCACTTTACAAGTTGTGCAGGCCTGCATTAGGGGATCGTGAGTTGTCAAATATATGACATACATATAGTTACATGAATAAAGAAGCATGTATTTATTGAGGGAGATCAAGTGAAACAAATGTTAAAGATTTATTTAACAAGGTAGTGGATACAATTGAACACTGTTGCCCAAAAACAACAACTGAGCAATAGAAACGGCCTCGAGTATGTCCTAAAGTGCTGGCATAGGACATTGGCTTAGAAATAGGCGCCATGAGCCGTGGCATGTGGAGTTCTCTCTGAATGGGAGGATGGTGATTGGTGGAATCCCTCTGGGTTCCGTACGTCATGTGCCATTATATGGGCTAGAAGGGAAAGTATGGCATGTTGCAGAGCACACAAAGATGTTCTATAGGACTGACATGCCAGGGAGGTTTACAAAAATGTTTTCTAGATTAACTATAAGAAAAGGCCAGAGTGGAAGTACAATTCCAAGACCTGTTTAAAATCATGCACTTTCACCATAAAAAGTCAGCTGTGGAATATATAATCAATTGTTTAGCCCTGTCAGCCACTGTAGAGGAAAGGGGCATTGGTGTTCTAAAACAGTGTGTATTGATAAACAAAAAGTATATGGAAAATGAATTAACACACCAGGGAATTTTGCAAGTAAAGGTTTTAGGTCATGATAAGGAAACTGATCTCTTTCCCAGTAAATCCTTGAAATGACCTGAAGCGCCCATTTCTCAAAGTCATTGGTGGGCAAAGGCTTTCACTTATTCTTCTGCAATTACTAGTCTGCAGTCTGCATCTGTTTTCAGACATCACAATTCTTGATTCTTGACGACACTGGTGAAGGACCCTCTAATAACTCTAGTAAACCTGGAAGACAGGCTCAAACTTCAGAAAATGACCCTGTTTCATACAGTATAAAGGACCTGTTATTAAAGACTGCACTGGAATTTTCCCCCAATATATTTGATAAATTATTCCTCCTGTTTATTGAATCTCGTAAAGGAGGACGTCATCACTCGGCAATTATTATGATTGTCTCATCAACATTAAGTGGATTATGCTAAATGTTGCATTACTCCTGCAGAAAGAGATACAGCTTAGGAAATCGTCTGCATATAAATGTGTTCTGTTTAGATTGTTTAGATTTTTTTATGTTTTTTAAATAATCTTTATAGTTTAATTGAAAGAAAACTGTTTTTATACTTTTTCCTCACCCTGCAAACACCTTGACTTGATTTGTCAAAACTACCGATTTCTATAACTTCTCATATCGATTTAATTTGAATCTCGGTGTTTAAATATTGAGATTTCATTTTTTACTTCTCCATCCTTAAAGGAACAGCAATGTCAGATTTCTAGTTCTTTACAGGATAATACCATATTTTCTAGAGTTTCAGTAAAAAAATATTTTTCTTGGGTAGAGCAAAAGAAAACAAAAGCATTTTGCACTCAAAGCCCTCCATCAATGATCTCTCCTTCTCTGTTAACCCTGGAACCATCTCTACAATATTTATTAGATTTATCCAGAATATTTAGAATACAAGCCGCTAACAAATAGCACACACTAAATATTTCATTTTATATGAAAATATGTTAAGCTGAAAGCAACAGAGCTATCCATTTTGGTTTTATGTGGTGGTCCTAAAAGGATGAAAATATTTTTCTGGCAAATAGATAAAAATGGCTCAAGATACTACATCGTATTAACAAATGCTTGGAAATACCTAATAAATTACTCAACAGCATACAGTACTCCAAGAGAGAAACAAGACCTCTTCACTCAATAAAACCCTCCATCAATTTGTCTTCCCTTTCCTGTTCAACCTGGAACAATCTCTACAATATTTATTTTTAGATTTATCCAGTACAGACCGCTCACAAAATATTTCATTAGTATATGAAAATCATTAACGTTTAAAGCGGCAGAACTATCCATATCCGTTTTATGTGGTGTTTCGAAAGGATGAAAACTTTTTTCTGACAAATAAATAAAAATGGCTCAAGATACAGTACTACATCATACTAACAAATGCTTGGAAAAACCTAATAAATTACTCGCCAGCATAGGCACTCAAAGAGAGAAACAAGACCACAATCGGCTTCCATAAATGCATCTGTCCCAGAAAATAAATTTACAACTCGTCAGAATACACATACGATATCTGTCTCCTCCCACTTGTACTGTAGTCTTTAAATAGACTGTAATGACTTCACAGAGCCTAACTTACTCCAACCATTGATGTGCATTGTGTGCTCTCTCAATGTAGGCCTACTATTTCAAATGTGTTATCCCTATGGCTTCTAGCACTCAATGATGCCACCATCAAAGAACTCCCCAAATCCGTCAAAAAAAAAAATCAGTCTTCTCATCAAAAACGTGGTTTGCTTTCTTCAAAACCAAGGAGGGATAAGCGCTCCCCTAGCGTGTTTCAAGACCTGTGACATAGAAGTTATTTTTGTTTATAAAGATTGCAACGATAAGTTCAGTTCTACGATGATAGCATTCAGATTCTGGTTTGGAATATTCTCCCTATTATGTTGGTCTAGAACAAAAGCAGATTTTTGTGCACTGTGGTACTTTTTGACATCACCCCACTGACACCCCCCCCCCCAAACTCCTGCTAATAATCTTACTACAAAACTTGAAGATAAACCCTGCAGCCTATTTCTTCCCCCATACAATTATTGATTATATGTGCTTCCTTAACACTAACCAGTGATATTTCTAAATTCTGTACACACTATCACACATATGAAGAACTCTCTAACAGATCCATTTAAATGTATCACAACCTACTATACAATTAATCTGCCTACATAGTATGAAACATTTAATGTTGACTTTGAATTTCTATTTATAGTACCAATCCAGTATATGTTCCTTGCATTGAGATCAATCACTTTGAATTCCTCCCTCAAACAGGGCTCTGTTTCACAGTCCCTACACAAACTTGTAAAAAGCCTTTGATGCAAAGAATGCATTTGATTAGTTACATGTGTTTCAATTAGGGTAAATACTGTTCCCTTTGTGAAACTCTTGGTCACTACCAGCTCCTCTATTCAGCAAGCAAACATCTACAATATGTTTGAGAAAAGCTTCTACCAAATTGAACAGCATTACCTCATCCCTTGAGATTAGATGAAAAGAGATTTCACCACTAGAAAAGTGACCGTAGCCCAGCATTTTCAGTCTGTTTTTGTTATTTAAATCCCCTTGATCTAGGGCAGGGGTGGGAAACGTCCGACCTGCAGGCCGTATAAGGCCCGCAAAATCATTTGGTCTGGCCCCCGTGAGTCAGGGGGTCCGGCTGCCCGGGCCCCCTGCGCGGCCGTGCCCCTCGATAAATCCCGTTGCCCGGTTACCACTGGGTGACAGGTTTTAGCGCGCTCGCGATGCGCCTGCACAAAAAGAGGAAAAAAAACACCCCCCTCACTTGATTGGCTGCCACGTGTTGACACGCTGCCAAGATTTTTTTTTTTGGCCCACAGCAAGTTCTATCCGAGCTTGCAAAGCGAGGCCCACCTCTTCCTGCATGGAGCAAGTGGTAAGTCTGCTCCTTGCTTCCCCCGATTCCTCCCCCTGCTCCGATCCCCCCCCCCCCCCGCTCCGATTTCATCAACACCAGCTAAAATCACAAGCCTCACCGAAGAGAAGCAGTTCCAGCCACCACATTAGGGGTGAGTTAATTAAATGGTTGACCAAATATAGCAGGCTAATTTTTAAGTTGATCATTTTGTATGGCCCGCAAATGATGTTATAAATATCCAAATGGCCCTTGGCAGAAAAAAAGGTTCCCCACCCCTGATCTAGGGGCATCCCAAGTGGCGTTTTCCTGTTCTCTCTCTTCATTTCACGTTACCACTAGAAATGGAAATTGTTCTTTGCAATAAGAGCAGTCAGAATGTGGAATTTACTACCCATGGAGACTGATGGCAGACACAGTACAGGCATAACCCGGTTTAAGGACACTTTAAGTACACTCGCGAGTAAGTACATATCGCTCAATAGGAAAACGGCAGCTCACGCATGCGCCAGTCAGCATGTCCTGAACAGCAATACTGGCTCCCTACCTGTACTGAAGCTGTGCACAAGCGGGGAGACTATAAAGCCTGTTACACATGCGTTATTTACATCAGTTATGCACGTATATGACGATTGCAGTACAGTACATACATCAATAAGTGGGAAAAGGTAGTGCTTCACTTTAAGTACATTTTCACTTTACATACATGCTCCGGTCCCATTGCGTACGTTAATGCGGGGTATGCCTGTACAGTATATCTCTTTAAGAAAAGGTTAGACATTTTTTTGAAAGGAAAGGTATATGGGGATATGTTTAAAAAAAAAAAATAAGTTGACCCAGGGAGCAACCTGGTTATGGATACTGGAGTAAGAAAGGAGAATATATATATATATATATATATATATATATATATATATATATATATATATATATATATATATATATATATATATATATATATAATTTTATATTTATTTTGTCCCCATATGAGACAACTGAGATTTTTTTCCCCAACCTAATCTATGTTACTCTGCAAAGCTTTCTCAGATTCCAAAGTGCATATTTGCACTTTTGAGCAATCCGTTGTATTGGCCACAATTCTATAATGGGTATATAGCAATCTCTCACTGTCTTAAATGTGTTACAGATTATCAGCAAACTTTCCCATCATTTAATCTGTAATGTCATAATTAACCAATGAACAGATTAGCAGCAGAGTTAATGAACATTCTCTTCTGATACTGTACTCCCTTTGTATATTAGAGCAACAGAAACAGGTCACCAAATTAACAATGCTATCTCAGCAGTGTTTTCCATCCCCAACTGCAATTTAGTTCAGATCCATCTGACAAATGAACACAATCCTTGTAGCATTTTGCATGCACATGTTACAAAAAAGAAATGTTAACTGAAATGGTTTTGGGGGAAAAAAACAACATTTTACTCAGTGGTTAAAAAAAACCTTAAATCCTTAAATCCCGAACTCAAGCAAAATATTGCCACGAGCCATTACTGTCATCTACATGAAAGTGCTGGCAGATAGCAGCTTCTATTTTTATTGTAGCACATTAATTATAATCTTTCCGAAATTTTGGAACTGTGAACATACACCACTTGGAATAATACAAAAACTCATCTTTAAAAGAAAGAAAATTAGAGACAACCTAGCATTAATATCACAGTCTAAATCTTTCTACTGTGCACATAGAGAATGAAACACCGGTTTAACACCCTCTGGCGCTAGCTGGCAGTAATGCTGGCCTTCATTTGCCATATTCTAAGGAAGATGCCAGGTCTATGCAATTTTCTTTATTAATCCTGTCACAGCCATAGTGGTAGCCAGGGGGCTAACACAAACACTAACTACTGTCACGGCCCCATTTATTCTCCAACATCTCCGATTTTGTTTGGGTATTTTTTCCGAATGCCACGCACTTTACCGCGTTCATGTCGCATTCATGCCGAGACAGCGCTAATACAATGCACTAGGATAAAGGCGGCCGCGGCTAAAATACCAGAACATACCGCATCAAATACTGCATCTGCCCGCGGTTTTCAGAGTTGCGCCGATACGGCCGCACGAGGATAAAGGCGGCCGCCACTGTACCTTACAACCCATTGAATGGCATAGAGGTTTAACTGCTATGACATACAAGGTATTAACCTCCTAAATTAATCACCCCTCCCCCCCAACCCCCGGGTGGCCCTACCTACCTACTCCCCCCTCCCTCTCTCAATAAACCTAACCTGCTCCTCTACAGTAATGTCCAAAGAGGTGGCTATTAGGGTTAATGGCCAATATAAACACAAGAAGCAATTACCCCATAAACAATCCAATTAAAAACCAAAACATTACTAGTACACATACGTGTGTGTATGTATATGTATGTATGTATGTATGTATGTATGTATGTGTGTATGTATGTGTGTGTGTATGTATGTATATATATATATATATATATATATATATATATATATATATACACATGTATGTATGTGTGTTTGTGTGTGTGTATGTATGTATGTATGTATGTATGTGTGTGTGTATGTGTATGTATGTGTGTATGTATGTGTGTATGTATGTGTGTGTATGTATGTGTATGTATGTATGTATGTATATATGTATATATGTAAATAAAATGTAGATTCCTTACCAGGCAGACCAGGAGTCCAAGGCCACGCAGCAAGAACCGAGACAGCACTCAGATTGATATCAAATATAAAAGTATTGA